>NC_034415.1:26435720-26735720 GCF_002078875.1 Numida meleagris | reverse complement strand
TATAAAAATGTGTATACTGCTTCATCTCAAAGTCTATCTCAGCCATCCTGCTAATACAAAGAATGAAAGCCTATTTGTCTGCAGAATTATAAAAATAACTGCTGCAATTATCAAAGAAGGACTGCATGCCCTTAGTGCTCCGCCCCACATATAATCCCCTATCAGAATGGAAATGAACAGGCTGTAAGGACATAACTACCAACTAATTCTTTACTGCTTTCTCCTGTGATCTTATAAGGATGTTTCTATAAGGATGTTTCAGGCACAGCTCTGGCTGAACTGGCAGTGAAGCTGTCCCATACAATTGCAGTCAGTTCCCACCCTGGGCTCTGTGCTTCCATACACTCACCAGTTTTCCTGTAGCACTTTGACCTCCTTCATTCAGCCACAATCCAGGCACCATGGCAGAGAAATAAGGTCCCCAAACACCAGGAACAAAAATGGGTGTTTCACTGACCTGGAAAAGTAAGAAATAGCCTCAGAGAAGTAGGTGCTTCACAGCTAATGTTTGGCAGCTAACACGATCCAATACTGATTCCTCCTTCTCCACTGAAGTTACCAACATGAGTAAAAATGTGTAGGTGGAGATTTACTCTTAGGAGAACGTGGAGAAATATGTTCCCTATTTGCATCATTTTCAGATGACATGATACAGCTGCAGCTACTGCCTTCTCAACTCCTATTTCTCCCACTCACACCCATTTACACAGCAGCTGGGCCTGGCCACACCAAAGAACAAACTTTCAGGAATAGGAACTGTATTTCACATGGAGAAGGAAAGTGCTTTGCTTCTCTAGAAACACACCCTAGTTAAAATGAGCATTTGGATCAAACACTGTGTGCTTGACTGTCAGCAGAAAATACCACTAACCTGACCAGGGAGCAGTGCTTACAGAGCACTCATCCTGTGTTTTCAGAGCTGAGAATCAAAGGAGAATCCAGCTGACAGTTCCCAGTCAGGTGCCTTGCGTGGAAACTGCAAACCTGGCCTGGGTGGAAGGGGAGTTGCTTGTCCAAGCCAACAGGAAACACTTGCCCGGGTCAGCTTTAGGTTCTGCCTCTTATTTAGGCTTAGCATTACACATAACTTTCCTTCCTTCTGTGAATTCTTACATCAAGGCAGCACTCTCTTTCATGAACTGATATATCATCTGCATCTACCACAATGTCCTGCTCCTACACAGCACTTCAGTGGCTAGATCACTCAGGATGTGGGAGACACTTTCATTTCCTTTCCTTGCTTCAAAAGATGCCCATTACCAGTTTATAAGGGTGGAAGGCACTTTCCTTCCTCTTACTAAAGCTGTCAATAGACTGGATAGGCTTTCTATACTTCCTTCCAAGTCCAGAAAGAAAGGCTAAGGAGGGACGACACCTAGTCTAGCAAGCAAGGCACAGAACACAGTACATGCTACAAAACAGCAGTAATTGCCACAAAGACTAGCTGAGCATTCTGTGCTGTTTGAACACGAATAGCTCCTGCAGAGGGGACTGGAGAAGGCAGCTCATCTATTCCCATAGGTAGGTGTCCTGTCCTCTCATTTGAAGAATGATTCACGTCACCTCTTCCAGAACCAACAGTTTGAGGCATTCAAGGTACATGCAGCCATAAATTCAAAGGGAAAATAGAATGGCAGTACAGTCCTACACCATCAGACGGTGCGTGGATGCACTTCCCACTAAGCTGTGTTAATGGAAGGAGTAAATCTGCAACTGCTGTTCTCTAGAAGGTAGGAAATGCCCCAAGAGGAGGAAACGAGAATTCCCTAACAATGTTGAGTCTGCATGTTTGCAACACAGAAACGAAAAATAAGAAAGGTCTCCGTCAATGGGACAATGCTTTTTTGTATTTAGAGCTCACTCTTTATTAGAAAAAGTCTGCACCCATTAAAGGATGCTTGAGGATTGCTGCTGATTTCAAATAACACCAGGATTTCATATCCAAATAGTTCCAGGAACAGTAAACAAAAATTCAGCTCTGTTTCTGTTCAACTCAATGCACATTCACTCTGTATTTAAAGAGGCCAAACTTTAAAGACAGTTTATGCTGGCAACTGGGGACTATGCTCTAAGATGCAGTTTACTGGCATTTGTGCATCGCACATGTTTAGTAAATATACCAGCAGCAGGGAGGTTTCTGCACAAACAATAGTCTGCTTTAGCCATCGTCTGACATTACAGCTGATTCTTGTCATGAAGTTAAGTAGAAAAACAAAGCAACAAAGACTGGTTGCTCCAAATACATCATGACAGTTTCAAGCTATCCCGATTCCTCTTTGGAATGCATCAAAGAAAGAAGAGAATTTTGCTCACTCCCCCCTGTCAGCTGTAGGACACCGACTTACTTTCACTAAAGAGGTATGCCTGCACATGTGTTTGTGTGTCTGTGTAACTTTTTGGCTGACTAAACCCATTAAAGAGCAAGAATAGCTGCGCTGAATTTAAAAAGGCATTTATGACTCCAAGTGGACAAAGCTACGTCAAAAACATTGCAAAGACATTTGGTTTTGTTTTGTTTTCTCTTAAAACTACAAATTAATACAGCCTCGGGTTTTCAACACCTCTATGGGGCAAGCCTTCTCTTACAATTTCAACAACAAAATGAAGCGCAGCAGAACAGCGCAAGGTCAGAATTGCCAAATGCTATCTGCTCCAAACTGGTGATGGAAGCACGCCGAGAACCCCAGCGTCCTGCCTCATTCCCTTCATACAGGCATCAGCACAGCACAGCCCACTGCAGGTGGGAAGTGACCTTAAGGGCAGAAGGGGCCTGCTTGTTTGCAGCCTCACTGCTGCCTAGTGGGAAGAGACCAAATATTCTAAGGATATCAGAGGCACAAAGATGCTTTATGAATACAAGGGAAGTTATAAACATAGAAAAGGACAACATGGTTTAGATATATTATATCTACATATATTTCTTCTGTCATTACTCCACCATTTACCAAATTGTCCTGTATGTCTGATAACACTAAAGGGTTTAGACTGATTAAAGTGTCCCTGGAGCCGGTCCTGGCCTAGCATTTTGGACGCCCACAGGAATTTGCCAGGACAGCCTGTTTCCATGCTGGCTTTTCACAAATTGCACTGAGACTTTCCTACCATTTTATTTCTGAAGTACAGTTTGTACATATTCCAGCAAATTTTCAATGCGCGTACAGAGCAAACAAGAGAGCTCCACACTGATGGATATAACAAGCGGGATAGCGGGTTATCGTTATTTTTCAGCTGTAGTAACTCTCCAAAGTAAAGAACACTGGCTAGCACGCTGGGATTTATTAGCACTGCATGTGGCATTCCTCGATTTTTTTTTATTTTATTTTTTTTATTTCCTACCTTCCCTTAAAAAGTTGAATCCACATTTTGCAGACATCTGGCAGGTAGGTTAATTCTGGGTCGGATGTGTATGGTTATTGATAAAATGGGAATAATAGACTCCCACAAACAGGCACACACTCTGAAAAGAAACGGTGAACATTCTTCTGCAGATAGACTCATAAGAGATAGCAAACGGTTTCCATTTCCCTTCCTTGATATAATTTGGACGACGCTTTAATTTTTCAAGCCATGCAGCAGCTGGCGTTTGTATTTTCATTATAAATTCTAAATTCTGCCTGAGTATACATACCACTCAACCCCACTAAAACATGACCAGACCTAAGCATAAGGTTGGAGAAATAGCGCAAAGTGTGCCGCAGAACCCAGAAGATAAGCACACTTTGCCAGACTCAGTTATTTTTGTGCCACTAATACCATGTCACAGAATCACAGGGGCTGGAAGAGACCTTCTCAGAGCTTTCTATTGCCTTCAGACATTCTCATGATGATACAGATGAATCAATGCGGTGTTATTTTCTTTTTCCTTTAATGAGCTTAAGAAAATCCTTAATCTTTTTAGTAGAAAACAACATCTGTTTTAGGTTTATGGGCAAATGATTTTTGTTTTTAAAGCAAATAAGAGATGACATCCTTCTTTGAAAGTTAAAATACGTACTCAAAAGAAGCCTCATATTTTCTTCCTTCTATTTAACTTAAATCCATCCTGTAACACACTCCTATTGTGAGGCACGTTAGTGTTTATTATTTTCTACATACAGAGAAACTGAAACACAGAGAGGGTCAAGTTACTTGCCCCCTGCTAGGTGTTGGAATGCTC
This sequence comes from Numida meleagris, assembly GCF_002078875.1. NCBI lineage: Eukaryota > Metazoa > Chordata > Aves > Galliformes > Numididae > Numida > Numida meleagris. The sequence goes on along the minus strand of NC_034415.1, from coordinate 26,731,564 downwards.
TCTGCATACCAGTTACTGCAGCAGGCATTTGAAGATGGGAGATGAGAAGCACTGGAACCTATTCCCACTGCTGCCCCATCTATGATGATGTTTACTTTCAGAATTATTACACTCCATAATTCTGCCTCGCAGTTCGTCTGGCTTTGGATGGGGAAGAATTCTTTGGTGCAGGAAAATGTCACCTTTCCACGTCTCCCCAACAAAGGATCATAAAGGTTGGAAAAGACCACTAAGATCATGAAGTCCAACTGTCAACCCGTTACCACCACGTGCATTCCTACTTCTTAGCCTTTCGTTTCGGTTGAGAAGAGCATTAAAAAGTTCCAAGATTTCCCTTCATTTTAATGGAAAAAGAGAAGTTCAACATCTGAAAGGGCAAAAAAGGAGGAAGAGGTTCTGTCTGGGAGGACTTAACCTCAGCGTGCGCTCGATAAAAGATCATACTAATACGTAAGATATGTAAACATATAGAGCAATCAGAAACAAATGATGAATTCAGTTTAATAGTATTCAGCTGCGGTGCAACTGCCAGAAGGCACTTTTTGTTTGAATAGATCATTTGGATGAGTTACAGACCAGTCTTCCACACTGCGGTGTGCTAGGAAAATTAGTGTCAACCTATCTAAGGTCTAAGAAGGTATCACCAGCATATCTGGCAGCTCACAGGAATGAAAAATGTCTTTAAAATATGTAATGCTATATAGAACTAAGCGAAAGTACGAAGAAACCTGTTCAAATGGCATTAGTACAAGAGTAGTAGCATATTTAGTTTATTCCTCCCCACTTGCCTCTACCTCTAAAACAAAAACAGAAAAAAATCATTTCTATTGAAAAAAATAGGTTAAAAAAGCACTGCTTAATACCTATAGGCTAACTTACACCTAATGTAAGATAATGAAAGCTACAGCATTTAATCCAAACTGAGTTCAACTCTCTGAACCACCATTTGGGACAGACAATGGGCAGAACACAGACCTTCACAAAAGCATTACCTAGGCACACAGCCGTTCCATAAAATTAGCAACTCGAAAAGTGAGATTTAGCTTTGTTTTGCTAGACTAGCCACAATGATTGGGCACGTGCTTGTGTTTCCTCATCAGTTCTGTGTAACTGTTACAGTAATTAAAGACAAGATAAAACAAAACAGGCCATGTTGGAAAAAGCAGTTTTATGGAAGCATGAATTCCAACACAATTTTCATCCTTAGATGACACCTTCTGCTGTTGTCATAGGCTGACAAAAAATTCCTAGCAACAACGCTGTTGGAGAACCTATTACTTGAGAAGGCTATTACTTGAGAAATAAATCTTTATATTAACAGGGTATGCTGCTACATACACAAGTCTTCCATTTTCATTTCTTTTTCCTAATATTGGGCCTGTGATTTCAGCCATCAGATTCTCTATTAACTTGCAATATGGCACACAGAGACAAAAATCAAACTATTCTTGACCTACCCTCAGCTATATAAAAGCCAAATAAAGCTTTCATTCTACTGTCAGTAATTATTTAGAGTAAAGGTTTTAGTAATGAGAAGCTAGTTCAGAAAAGCTGTCAGAAAATCATTTCACTTATCAGCTTCCATAGCCAGAAATTCAGAACAACAGCTGCCTTCGTTATGCTAAGGCAGATATAAAAAAGAAATCTAAGACATTAAGGAGAGTAGAGTAAGAAACAAGGAATAGCACTATATTAGGCACCAACTAATGAATGCTCTTTGCAGGTCTGGACTTTGATCATCGACAGGTCAAATACTTTCATTAAGTTCCTTGCTGACTTTCAACTTCCAAACTTTCTGTCTTACTGTAGATTAAGAATACTGATACTCACTCAATGCAAGGGTTTTACATTGATGCGTTAAATCCTGTATTAAGAAAACTGTATCATTTTTCTTCTGCTGACAGATGGGTCTTAAATAGCTATTTGGCCACAACTTTCTGACAAAGAATGAGATTCATTCAAAATAGGAAGGAGAGAATTCAAAGGGAAACCCAAGAATGTTTCATTTCTAGGTTTCTGGTTCAAACTCAGGTCATATTAATAGCTACTGCATGTATGATGTATATTATGGAGCAGAGTTGGGGTGCACGGCTGTATTTTCAGAGTACTGATGCCTACTCTACGATTGCCATCTTGGCACTACTTCTCAAGCACTAAATGGCTTTAAAACTTTACTTCCCCATAACTCCAAGGGCAATTCTCTTGGTCAAGGTTATGATGAGTACAGTCAACTTATTAAATATATATATTACTCGCACTAATTGTGTAGTAAACACAAATCCACATTCAAGCTTTAGCCCAATGTTTTAGCAAATAAGGTCTTGGAACACACAAAAAAATTCAGAACACAAAGAAAATGAAAATTTATGAATACTCCAACTCCTAAAGGTCATACGCCACCAGTCATTTACTTGATTATATTTCAAACTTGCATCCTCTGACCATCATGGGTTTGCAATGTAGCTGCATAGCTTGTGGTGGCAAGTGACATAGCTCTCCTCCCTGCGACAGGTTGGCATTCCATGGGCCATCCACAGGGATAGAGTTGCTCTCCAGTGATATTAAGACTAGGCCACAACAATTTTTGCACAGAGCTAACTTTATCCCACTGAAAGCATGGCAGTTATTGAGTAAAGACCATGTAGAGACAAAACTTGGACTTCAGGATTCTGCCTCAACACATCCAACCACAGATGACTTTGGGAATTTATTTACAGGCGATTTAAGAATTCTGATTTATGTGATGTAATTACTTTCATAAATGCCTTGCTGAGCATGGACACCACCATTTGTTGCAAAGGCTGTGTCGTGGGTTTACCAATGAGACCTGGAAGGTTACTAAATCTTAGCAACTGAGAATGAATGAAAGCAAAACAAAATTGACCAGTTACATCTGCAGAGATTAAACAAGAAAACAACAAATAAACAAAAATGCCTCACAATCAAAGGCACCGAGTGATATTTTTGCTGTAAAAGACACTACAGGATAAGATTTCTGACTGTGGAGCCAGCCAAGGTTGAAAGAGACAAGAAAGGCAGATACGATTCAGCGTGTGACCTGCAGTAGGAATGCTGAAAGCCAGCCCGGCTCACAGCAGCTTAGCAAGTGCAGCAGACCCACACAGGCCATGTATGACAATATGGAAACACACAAACACCTTTTTGATTTTGCTGTTTATTCTTCACTTGGTGGCATCACGAGCTTGCATGACACAACCAAACCAATCACAACCACCATAACACCCTGAAGTAAAAATGAGCAGAAACAGATGGTTTTCTGAATTTACCACAGAACACTGACCGGTCTACAACCTACACACTGAACAAGGTATCTGATTAATGCCCAGTGCAAAAAACACACGTGCCTAGGGGAACTGCCTCATCTCTGAAAATATTTCAGGTGACTTATATGATGGTATTCTACATTGCTCAATCCAGCTTTATATGTTTCAAGAATTAATTAGAGGAACGTTTCACTGAGATTACTGGCATTTTCACTGTGAGATTTTTACTTAAGGCTAAAAGAGGAAAGGTATTTGATTTTTTTCTTGTGATTTTTAATGAAAGAAAATTTGGAATCACAATAATATTATTTACTCAACTTTATATTTACAGGTACAAAGATAAAGTTGTCTGGACCAGTGCTCATGGCCTTGGGAGCCAAAGCCTTAACTTGTTCAAACCTGCATACTAACCACCAGCTTCCACAGAGTTATGCTGATGTACACTGCTTGAACCTGGGCTAACACTTGTATTTAGACACATGTAAGTAATCTGATATTCAAAATGCAAGAGACACACATTTCCCATTGATTTCTGGAACACAGAACCTGAAGCCTTCTCTTTAGGTATCCAAGAACGGACCCACCCTTAGGAGGGTATGTTGGCCCTAGATTTTGAGTGTCTGGAATTGGGAAAGCTAGCATGCATCCATAAAGGTGAGAGACATCTCTTTTAATGGGAGACAGTGCATAGTTAGATAGTGAAGGAAAAGGGAATTTGTTTGCTTCTGCATGCCCATGTTCCTTATTTCCAAAAAAGCAGGGAATAAGAGTACTTAAAGACAGCTTGTGCAGTCAGAGCTTGCTTTAAGAGTATCAGTCTAGCTGCAGATGTACACTTCAAAAACTGAGGGCTGGACATGACTTAACCCGACATGCTCCTCACTCAAAGGGGGATGATGACCTGCTCACACGTTTACTGTTGAAAACTTAGCCACCAGCTGAAATGATTAGGCACAGTTTGGGGTTTTCCTCTCCTCACCCAAAAGAACATGGCTCTTAAAAGAGTTAAACACATCACCTAAAATGTTACTCACAACTGATAACAATTTTTTTCCATACTTGCCAAGAAACAAACAAACAAACAAAAAAACCCCTCAAACTTCTCTTATCAAGCTCTATTTTCTTTTATCTTCTGAAATGCAATACATCGGGCTCTTGCCAAGAGCTGGGACTCTAAGAGGTCACAGACTGCACTCACATAAGCAGCTTTCCTGGAGGTCTGCCACCAGCAGCCAGTTTGAAGTTGTGTTTCTGAGAAAACCTTCTGACAAAGGATGCTGTGGGGCTAAAACAACTCGCTGTACTCCTTAACAGAATAACAGACACCTCTACGCAGCAGCCCATTTTGAGATACCAACCAGGCTGAACTTCTTCAACTGTGCTAACTGTGGGTATTTCGTGTTTTTCTCAATATGCCGCACCGGTTTTCAGCCAATGGTAAGTATGGTATCAATACGTCTTGGGTACAGCCACATGAATAAATTATTACAAGCAAAAATAGGAGGCCAGTTGCCTGGTAAAAACCACCTCTACTCATCATCTTTCTGTGGCGTATCATGTGACAAATCCCAGGGACCTTGCACATTCCACAGGAAACCAGGGCCAGGAGTGCTACTGCAAAGTTGCTGACAGCGTGCAAATACACCCTATAGATTACACAGTTAATTTCTTCACAAGCCTATACTCTTAATTACTTGATTACCAAATTGGCAATTGCTTTGTCTATGCTGATTTTAAAATTGTTTTCCCTCCTTTTTTAGATATCAGTCTTACAAAACAAGCTTGCAATGATATCAGCCTTCAGAGAATTGTTCAGTGTTAACCAGGAAAGCTGAACAACTCAGATTTTAAGCAGAGTAATATTTTTCATATTATAAAAGTTACCATTTTTCTTGAGGGGAAAATACAATGCAAGAATAGTGCCTACCTATTAAATCAAATAGGGTGAGTGTTTTATTTGCACTATATATCGCCTACCTGATCACAGCAAGGCAAGCCAACTGTAAGGAAGTTACATTTGGCTGGCTGCATTTAGGGCTGCATTAAACCTTCCCAGCTATTTTTTTTCCTCACAAAGATGGAACAAAAACAGAGTGGGTGCTCCAGTTCAGAAATGATATGGAAATCCACACAATGTACAGTACTTCAGCACTGAACTTTCACAAGGCCGACAGCTATGACCTTGCAGCTCCTTCCCATTCAAACAAATATTTTCCTAGCTCTGAGTAAGGAGAGTGTCCTTCCACATACTTTGTGATTAAAAACAGAGACAGCCTACCACCACATTCTTCTCCCTATGCCATAATAAAGGCATTATGAGCAGGAAAAGAGATATCACAAACTAATTGTGAACCACAACCCACCGTTTAAAGGAGGGGGTACACTATGGAAAAACACACAAGGGACTGTTAGGAGGTGAAATGCATCTCTCAGTCCCTCATCTTTTACTTACCCAGGAGTGCTCTGACCACAAAAGGGGAGAGGACCACATCTGAACAATGCAATCCTCAAGTCTCATGTCAACTTACACCGTAATTTGCCAGTTTGCAAATGATTGGAGCTGTAACAAGACATGAGTGTTTGGTACTTGGCTACTTCAAAGCACAAGCTGGAAGATGGGCATAGCTTAATGGTATCTGTATCACACTACTTACCTGCAGACGCTTTGTGAGACAAGCAATTAGAGAGAGGAGAAAGAAAAATCATTGTCCAGGAATAAATACAAACTTCTCAGCCTTCTATGAGATCTGCAGAGCCAGCAGCTCTCCTCTGGCAGCCATCGCCTGACAGCTCAGAGATGATTCTACTGACCCACTGCAAGCAGTAGGCTCATACATGCATTCATGTGGGTAATGCACCCATGAGACACTACAGAACTCCAAGTCATATACATATAAATCGGGGTCACTGACCTCACATTTGATGGAAGATGGTGGCAATTTGGAGTTCAGTTCCACTACCATCTTAGAAGTTGGATCCCAAATGCTGTTCATGTAGAACTGAAACCCATGAGCAGAAAATGAGGGCACTAAGATCTATCCTTGGAATTGAGCAACAGCAAAAGACTAAGAACGTAGAAAATGATTCCTGAAACCAATGGACTGGGGAGGCTGTGATTGAACAGATGAATTTCTAGAAAGGTATCAAAAACTACAAAGATGTTGGAGGACTAAGATTTAGCTGTTTTCTTCATAGAAGAATGATGCTTTATTTATACAAAGAACTTTTATGAGGAATGTTGGTTGGTTATGCTGGTTGAGGCACTGGTCCCAAGACCTGAGAATTGCCCCTAGAGAGGGGCTGGGACCAGCTGATCAAAAGGCTTTTGTATGAGTACAAGGAGAGGCCAGGAAAGTAGAGAGAGAGTACTTCCAGGTTAACAGGTCATTCAGAGTCACAGATGAGATAGGTCTCCACGAGATCAGAATGGGAACAGAGGGAAATCTGAGCACGGTATCCAAATCTAGAACCATCTCTGGGTTGAATCGCCTCAGACACACAAAAACAACACTGCTGTCCTCAAAAGAAAGTTTGCACTCCTGTAAAATTTTATTCCTTATGTGTGAGGTTAACCTCCTGTGTTTACTTCAGGAAGCAAACTTGGAGCTAAGCCTGGGACAACTTGAGAGAGTTTCAACTCTGGAAAAATTCAAATAAGAATGAATTCATGGGTAACCATTTCAGGCATGTTCAATTTTCACCATTTCCATCCTCCTAAATCAGAGATACAAGAACTTCAAATGTCTTATCAGGGAGCCTAACCAAATGCTCAGCTTTGAAACAAATCCTATCAAATAAATGAATTTTGACTGTTCCAGGCTTGAATACTCACACTTAAATTCTGCCTTTTTCAGAATCCATTAACACTAGGCATATCTTGTGTCTCTGGTTGGGAAGGCATACAGCAGGTGCACAGTAGTAAATCATTTCTGTCGTTTCATTCCCAAAGGCTAGGGTTTCTTACATAAATTGGCAAAAAAAAAGTTTTAATCTATGAAATTATTTTCGACGTCCAAAAGAGGAAAAAAGCCCACATTCCTCATGGATTGAGAAGTTTTTGCTAAGCACTGAATAACAGTACCATATTGATTTATTTTATTGTTTTATTTTCGTGAAGTGTCTGGATATAGATATACAGATTAACCTTTTTTTGCTCATATTTACTGTGTCGCCTTTCTTGAAATGGGAACTACAAATGTTTTGATAAATGGACTGAAAGGTTGTCTGGTTACACAATAGCTTCTACTTGTGTCCTCTGCTGAAACGCTATTATACCCTTTTCTAAAGCTGTGCTGCTCCATGAGTCACAGCAGTTACTTCTGTGCCTCTCATAGCAATAGTTCACTGGGGATATAGGGCTTCAGATGAGCTGGAACAATTTATACCACTCATTTATTTTTACTTCTCTTCCAATGATAGATTCTCGCTGTCACAAAATGCCAGTTTATGTGAAGATTATAAATCTTTCTGCACAGACAACTAGCCGCAGTCCATTTTATATATTATAAGACTAAATTTGCTGCTATGCTCAATTACATTCCTGAAAGTTTACCACAACAGAAACTAACTCCTCTCAATGTTGTAACATCAAAAAAAATTTTAAACCAAAAGATCCATATAGCTCAGTAACCTGTTAGTAGTGGCCAGTAACAGATGGCTTAGGGAAGACCATAGGCAAGGGGTGACCATACAATAGTTCTTCCCCAGAATATCCTACCAGTCTCCAGTATTTCTGTTCCCACTTCCAACCAGCAGGAAAGACCAAACCTTTAGAAGAGGCTGAGGTTGCAAACAAAATACATTTTGCATGAACATTAGGAATCTCTCAGTAAGAACTCCATTTGTGCATTAGAAAATACATTCATTATAATGCTGACTTAGAGATCAATATAAGTCTTTAAAAAGAACATTGGAGTTTTTTGAATGTTTCTGCACTATCCCTGTACCCTTGCAGACCTTCAGCTTCAGTTCTGGTTCCTAAACAAACATGCCACAGATATGATTTGCGGCACTACCTTGTTTTATAAGACTAGAAAGATCTTGCCCCAACCTGAAAGGTTAGGAAACGTGCACACAGAACAGCCACGGCACAAATGCTGGTGACTGCTCACCTCACATGCCAGACAGAAAAACAATTCTGCCTCCAAATAACACTTAAAAATCCATGAAGCTGTCCAAAGTGGGCCCACTGCTTGCTGCTGTGACTAGAAGACAGCAGCAAGGTATGTTGGGCCAGCATAGGAACACGTTGCCCACAAGGGAGTTTTTCAGCGCTGTGTTTTCCCAAAGAGCTGATGGCAGAACTGTTCAACTGTAGAAAGATACGGGCTATCCTGCTTCATATCCTGTCCCATAGATTGTGCCATAAGACCCTTGTTTTTTCTTGAAAAGTATTTTTACTGATATCTCTAATATGCACGTTAAGTGGATGAAATCTTGACAGCCCACTTTAGCCAACCCATTCAATTAGATGGTGACAATCCTGAAGAACTTGCAACTCAGTAGCTGATGTAACAGATATTTAAGGGAAGGGTGGGAAACAAATGCCAGGTGGCCCTTAAACAGGTAGCTCAAGTTCTCTTGCACGGATGTAACATTCCTTATTATTTATGAGGGTGAATTACTCTACAAAGCCTGCACTTCTCACCGCAACCAGTGCAAATTACCATGGAAAAATAAAATCATCACAAATGAGGCCTGGTTTATTTATCTACTCTGGATGCCCTTCCCATGAACCTTAAGATCTTTCTTATTTTCTGCATAATGCAGTCCATTTTAGAGAGATTTTTTTTTTTCTTTTTCACTCTTCGGTAGGTATACCTTCTCAATTAGTGCAGGCCACTACCAACAATAGTATCAAACTTACATGTAAAATTAATCTTCTTTTACAGTACCTCTGAGTTAATGGAAGTAGATTTACGTTATATGGGATATACCATCACACACCATTTTAAACATGCTTTTATTTGAATAACTAAATGGGTAAATCCTGAGAACCTTACTTGGTGTTTATTCAGCCCTTACTTACTGAGACAAACTCCCAAGGTCAGAATAAACACTGGGAGAGGACCTCAGGCTTTCACCCACAGTTATAAACAATGAACTCAGCATAAACTGTGATTCCCAGCTGACACTGGGAAAAAAAGCAGCAGCTAATGTTTCTCCTCATTTGCGTCCAGAATGATTGTATGAAAAGAGATTTACTTTCTTGCTAACAAACCTTGCCCCATCTAAGATAATGAAGGAGGGTAAACCGCAGAACGGAAGCAATCCGGCAGAATCACACGGCAAACCAGCAATATTAACCAGCATTTGGGATTTCGACCCCAAATCCCATAATACTCACTGCAAACACTGCTACATCCAAAATTTTAAAACTAACACAAAACAATGAAGTTGTTTTTCATACAATTACTGTATTCCCTCAAAAATCATATTTAATCTTTTCAAGGCCCAGAGACATCCCAGCAGATGAACAAGGATATCCCTTACAATCTTTCGTTTCATTTGAATCTTAGGCATTCCTTCACAGCCCAGCTAAGTTCTTCTCAGAAAAAGGCTAGCACCAGAGAAAGACTTCGTTTGTCCTTTTGGTTCACCATGAGATCTAGACACACCAAAAGAGCAGGCTGTTTGACAAATTAATGGCAACGAACACAAACAAGGTAAACAAGCCAACTGGAAAGACCATTCCTTATACAGAAACATGCTTGTGATCTGAAGGAATTCCCTATCTGTCTGCCCTAGGAATTCCAGTATGATTGAGACTATGGGCGTCAGGCTAACACTTTCTTCTTGGGCTGTAGGGAGAAATCAGTTAGTCAGTTTGCAGCACTGATGAGATGTTATACCTGTCATATCTGGTATCATCACTTTGAAGAACACAGAAAAAGGAAGAATATAGAAAACAGGAAAATCTTCTGTTACAAAGGAAGTCCACTGGTGCTGATAGACTGTTGTGAACATAAGAATAAAAGAATCAAAGAGAATTAAGTTGTTTTATCCTATCCCTACAATGGTATGGTATCTATACATCACTGAAGCAACAACATTTTTTAAGTTTCCTTGCTGTAGAAGCTAATCTCCCTTATCTAAGAGACAAACAAAAAGCTCAAACCCTATTAAAATATATAAGAGCTACAGCTAAGAATTAAAAGTGCAAAGTGCTGGCTGCTAGAGCTACTAACAGGTAACATTCAGTCGCACAGTAGCGGGTCCAAATCAGGTGACAGAGTATTTCTGGTAGGCAGGCTAGACAAATCTTACCAGTGTCAGCACAGGTCGGTAAGAAATCCAGCCACTTACTCATGCTTTCTACGGCAAAACACGAGTCAAGCAGTGACAAACAGGAGATGGGCCCTATTAGGGGACAGATCTGGAGGAAGTCCAACATCAGCCTTCACATCCCTTGTGCTTACGTCATAGAAGAGAAAATCCAGGGAAGGAAGAAAACCTCTTTGGTTTGTGCATTTATTGTACAGTGCAACACAGTGTCATCTGCAGCAAATAAATGCTGACATTTTAAAGCAGGGAAGAATCTTGCATGCTTAAACATACTTGGCAAAATTTCTCACTCAGATATATAGTCCCAAAGCACTGTATAGGTGTAGTTTGTAAAAGTAAAGACATAACAATTAAAAATCTACTGAACTACAAAGTGTCTCAGTCTCCCATCTAATAAAACTGAATTAATATTTCCTACTCTTACTCCATTCATACAGTGTTGCAAAGAACCCTGAGACCACCAAAGAGAAGACACTGCAGAAAGGCTCAGTATTATAAATCAGATACACTAATACATGGCTGCATGTCACACAGGATGGCTTGCAGCTAACCGTGGTATGAAAACCACCGCATCTGCTGGAATTTTCAAAGCAAGCATTTTCACTGATGTCAGTGAGACGTCTGTAGAATGTCAGTCTTCATATAGTCTCCAAGCAGAATATTTTTCAAAGCATTTGCTCTATCCCTATCTATTCTTCAAGTCTTTGAACTCACACGATCTGTTCACAAAAGGAAAGGAGAGTGGACTGCAGCTTTCTGGAAACATTACTAAGCATTATCTAGGGCACGTACAATATAGTGACTGTACCGCTTCCAGCAACATCCCCATGAACAGGTTGACTACCCACAAAGTGATGCGATGCAAAACTTGGGTTTCTCTGACAGGCATACACTGAATAGGAATGTCCTATTCTCCCAGTCACCAAAGCATACCTGAGCTTTGAATTATGCCAGGCCAGGAACAAAGAAATACTGCTCATAACAAAAACTTTTAATAACTCATTTTCTGAGAAACCGTTCCTTTCATCTCTGCCAAGCTTCAGAAAAGGCTGGGAGGCAAGCAGAAATAAACATTATACAGACTCACCACTGCTGGCTCTAAAGTAAACTCTCCAACTTCCTATTTACATTTTAAGATCTGAAGCTTTGTGGTTTACTAGTTCTGCAAGTAAGTGCTTTGCGTTTTGGAGGCTGCCTCCACATGATGTCCCACCACTACTGAATTCTTCCTAGCTTTTATTAATATAATAAGGAGGTCAGAAAAGCAACAGTCTTTTATATGCCCTGCTAGCAGAAACATTTTACTTCTCAGCTTTTATAAACAAAACAAAGCAAACAAAGCACACAACGTCAAATTAATGCCAGTGCAGGGGATATTACAGCTTTGTTTGTTTCTTTCGCAAACCAAGGATGCTAGAGCATGGAACAAGACAGCCTCATTAAAAAAGGGTGTGGAGGACTTCTTTGAGGGACAAGTAGAAGGCGGTGGCAATTTTTATGGCTATGTAACCCTTCCACGGTCACAGGCTGGAAAATATCTAAGCAGGCCCTGTGACCTTTTCCTCCGAAGGCGCAATCTGTGTATAGCAAGGATGGGCAACCTGTAACAACGCTCGTGAACAAAATGTGGTTTTCATCTCATGCAGCCCTCCCTGAATGTAAAACGTCTTCATTAGCTGGGAAGTCAGCACTGTGACTGCTGCCAAACACAATATATAAGCCAGCAGAACTGAACTGAACGAGGACAGAGCAAGGGAGAGGTTCCCGTGACACTAATTTATTTCTCCCATTTGAAAGACACCAGCTCTGTGATTCATATGTGTAGAACTGGCCTTACAGAAGAGGAGAATATTAAAAAAGCAGGAGGGCAAGCACTTATCAATTTCATAAGCAGGCACAGGTCATTTCAAAAACTTCTCTAGATTGCCTTAGCTTCCTAAGTGTCGCTTTTGTGTTGTTTTTTTTTTCCTCCTGCTTTCTTCTCCTCTCCCCACTCTTCTCACCCTCCCAAACCCAGCCCCTTTCCCCTGGTCAGCAGAAGGACAAGTTGCTGCCTTTGCTGAACCTGGGTCACCGCCAGCTGGCACCCAGGCTCCCCACTGAGGGCCTCTGGCCGTGTCCCCACGGAGACTGCACGTTTCATGGCAGGGCCGCATGTGCAGCCGTGCTGCAGGGAGCGAGGCTGAAGCGCCGCACACAGCTTTCTGCTCCAGAAACACTTTGCTCAGTGCCATCCGATGAGATTAAATATAGCTGGGAAAGCAAGTACCGGGCTGTTTTGTCTCTGCAAGTTTTCCCCTCATCACAGATCATTTCAAGCAGCTGAGGAGTCCTTCTGTAGTAATTACTTTAAGGTCTGCTGCTTTAACAACGTGGCATGTTCTGAAGAGGAGACTCCGGTGTCAGAGCCAAAATATACGGAATCCACTTGCTGGTCTGGCTCCCACCGAGATTACAGAGATCAGGCTCTGAGAACATTTTGAGCCAGCATGTCTCTGCAGCCTCCACTCCAGGATGTACTGTAAAGGACACGTACTGTGCATGCTTTGGGGGTGGAAACGTGCTTTGCACTCTATTTGTGTGAACAAAGCTGGCAGCATGGGTGGATATTGTGGAGCAACGAAGCTCTATTGTGTTTGCCAGTCATCATGAGAATCAAATGAACAAATTTAGAAGAAGAAAATTGGGCTGAAGTTCCTTTAGAAGAAAACAGGCAAAGACTAGTCAGGCTTGGTAAAACAGAATACGGGATATTCTTCCTAAAATAATCCACAGTAAGCACTGGATCAGCAAAACAAACTGCCCATTTTGCTCTTCGTGTAGCTGCTCAAACTGTCTCCTAGATCATGTATTGAATCTAAGATAGAAAATAAAGTACTAGTGCCTCTCAAATTTTAAAAAAGGACTGAATTGTAAACTTCAAACCGCATATACAGTACCAACAGGGGAAAAAATGATTTGTGCACCACAGAAGGTGAGTCAGTTCCCAATGACAGAGATAGAGGAGTAACAAAAAGATGTAAAGGAAGAGACTCTATCTAAACCAAAAATGATTCCCTGACCATTCCAAAAGGTGAGTTTTGCATACCGAGAGCTGATAAAGAAAAAGGAATGACTGAAGAATGACCATCTCACCAAACGAAGATGGAAAAAAAAAACAAAACACTCCAAAACAGAGATCCTCTGTAGAAATGGACAAACCTGTTCCATTTCAAAACAGCAGTAAATTCAGGTGCCCCCTCTCTCAGTAAGCTGAAATCAGCCCGGACAGTACTCCCATTAGAAGATGTTCTGGCTACTTTCTTCAGCTACGAATCCAAAAAGGTGTTAGGGCAAGGATGACAAGCATCTCCAAAATGGAACAACTGTCCTGCGACAATGAAAAAGCAGAACATCTCTAACTGTGCCTAATTCACCACAATGCTTTATTTACCTCCTACTTTATTCAGTAAGCATAAATAGCACGTTACCTGTACACATACAAGATTAGCACAGAGACTGGGTTGGGAAAAAAGAACTATTTCAAACTCCTTTCTAAAATTCTTAGTCAGAGCCAGTCTGGTCCCAGTCTGCTAGGCATCACCTATTCTTACTCAAACCTGTAGTCTCAAAGAGCTTACAGTCTCACAATACATTTTATCATGAGGGAAAAAAAAGGTTTAGTGTCCATGAGAAGGCATTATTCCTCACCAGGTATGGGAAACTGCAACATTTATCTAACAGAAAGAAGTAGCAGTACTGCTAGATGATTTGCTGCAAGCAATACTAGGAATTTTCTGGTACAGGTATCCTGTCCCACGACTTGTTTATATTACTCGATAATGCAAGGTAATACAGATGTTTGTACCTGAAATCCCCCCAACCATACAAAGGTTCCATAAGACAAGAAAGGATTTTTGAAAACTATAAAATATGAGACACAACACCCTGGCAGGATGACACGTTTCTAGGGGAACCAAGTGCCTTCATCTCAGAAGTTAGGGCACATCCGTTAGATCCACGATAACTGCAAGTTGGGAATAACATACAAGCTTCTATTTCAATGCCTCAAGTATGCTGCTGTTTTACTGTGAAATAACACACATTTGGTGCTGTCACCATGGTGCCACAAGCAAAGTTTCCATTAAGTTCCAAAACTAAGTGTGGGTGCTGCAGCTCAGAGACCCTTTCTACAAAGCCCGATGGGCTGCAGCAGCCCACGCAGAACAGCCAGCCACCGCGTACCATCACTTGAAAGGAATACCTACACTGCTCAGAGATCAAAGCCGCAGCAAATGAATCCCAGCCCTACACTGAGGGACCGACCTTCAAAAGTAAAAGGACAGCTTGTTTGCCATTCCGAAAGCAAACTGCACTGATGGCTTCTGCTAGGGCAAAGGAGGCAGCAGAATATCACAGAAAATGAATAACTGCCCAGAAATACTCAAAAGACCATCTTTTTTTTTTTTTTCCCCACCCCTCATGGATAATGGATGAGCCCTGAGGTGGCAGTGACCTTCAGCAGCTACCTGCTAGGACCTGGCCATGGATCAGTAACCTAATTACACTGAGCTTTTTGCATGAGCTAGTCAAGTATCTCAACAGAAACACAGAGCTTTACGTATGCCTGACCGCCCAAAACTGTCACTGGTTAATTCCTAGAAGTGAATCCTCTCTTAAAAATGATAGTTCTACCACAAACTATTAGAGCCATGAGTAAAATTAGGTTCCACATTTGTACTCTCTAAAATATCAAAGGCATAACTAGCAAAGTCTTTTGTTCAAGATCTCCAGAGTCCTGAGGTAATAAAAATTGGGTCACGGAGTAGATTCTCTTAAAAGTTTAAAGTAAATGCCATGTTCAAGCAATACCCACTCTGTGACTCATGGAGGATTCGGTCTGAGAATGGAAATACTGTACCAACAGACGCAGCAGCAGTAGTACTCCTGCCCCCACCAAGAGGAGGAAGGGAGGGGAGGGAGGCACAGCAGATGATTTTGAACAGTTTCCTGTTACAATCCCTTGGAAAAAAAAAATCCAACCGTACTTTCACCCTGCTTTCTGTTTGCTGAAGTTCTCCTGACAGTTGGCTCTTTCGGTTGCCAGAACCACAACAAAGGACGGCCTTGAGTTTCCACGCAGGCCATTTTCTCCCTCTCTCGTCTCTGATCATCTCACAAAGGTATTATTGTTGCTGGCTCACTGGGGCTCGCTGCACCTGAGGCACATCAAAGGCACTTTTTAATGCCCGCCTGACCACACAGGTCTCTCTCCCACTGCATTAAATTAAACTCGATGATTAATCTCTATAGCCCTGAGGGTCCCTTGGTGCACGCGGAGAGAGAAAATATATATTTCTATCAAAACACAAGTATAATATACTTTCATTTTATAGCCCTAATTAAAAAAAGGAACAGCTAATTCCAGCCAAATGCAGCTGCATATAGGTCTCATTAAAACACAAATACAACTGCACTGTGTGCTCTGCATTCATTTAAGGTAGTGTACATAGGTAATAGATAAAATAACAGTAAACCAAAATCTTTCCAGAGATTGAAGTTTAGAATTTGCTTATTGTCTGCCTGCTAGATATTGCTATACCTCTGATCAGATAAGTGAAGGAAGGCAATTAAGGAAATGATTATAAAATGCTGAGTAGTTACATTTAAATAAACCAAACAATGCACAACATCTATTCCTGAGTTTGCATTCAAATGATTAAGAGTCTTACAAGGTTCTATCTTGTCTATGGTGCACAACACACACAGACTTCAGGTTATCCTTAATGACAGAACAGAACAATGATTAACATCAACATGGACACTACCATGCCACTTCTGTTACATTAGCACAGTTAATGGGGCCACATCTCACATCATCTTGCAGCATGCACACAAAAAATGCTTTTAAATTCTTTATACTGATATGCTTTGATTTAGTTTGGGAAACAAAACAAACTGCAGTTGTGAGCTTAGTTTAGAACTATGTTAGAACTTACCAATACACATATTAAAAATTAATAAATAACCATACACTTGTCCTCCTCCAGGGTGAGTTACACTAAAGGAATAAGTTACAGCCAGCTGGCTCGTTTCCAGCTGTTCAGCATTGCCCTCAGACCTTTTGGGGAAACTGACTGAGAGGTCCTTAGCTCATTTTAGCCCAGTATTATGTCTCTATTAACCCAGCTTATTTTAATGATTTAAACTAACTCAGCTAAATGAAACAGGTTAGGAAGAGTTCACGCAAACAGCTTCTTCTGAAGGACATCCACCAAATGAGCTGCAAACAATAAAAGTAAGGGCAGGCTTGGAAGGGCAACTTCTACCCCCAGAGCTGGTGTTTGCAGGGTGCCACTCCAGCACTTTAACAGACACAGACACCAGTGTGATTGTTCAGAGACAGAGTAAGCTAATAGTGGCACACTAGATGTTCAAATCTCTTGCTTAGGAAGGAATCCAAATACATTCCCATTGTTTTACAGCATTTAGCTTTTGTTAAATGCTGTGCTTCACAATGCTGGGATCATTTATATATTTAAGTTCAGTTGTGCTTAAATGCTTTGCTGCACTACAATCCATGTGACAAGATCATTTCAATGCATGCTGTTACTACAAAGACAACTTACAGGTTCTGCTAAACCTGATGCTTTATTGTCTGCTTCCTTTCTATCTCTCTGCTGGAGATCTCTCTCCATGAAGCATGTTAGTCCTCTCTAAATTGTCTAGCACTCCCACTGCCATTTGCTCATTAAGTAAAAAAACAAGTCAATAATCAGTCTAAATTTAAGAGTGAAATGAGTTTTAAATAAAAAACGTGGCAGAAAAGAGTACTTATCTAAATGGAATGCTTTCAGCCTCATACATTTTAAAAAGGTATAAATTTCAAAAGCAGACACTAAATTTTAATTGCAATTTCAGAAAAAGCTTTTGTATTAATTCACTGAGAAAAATTAGCAAAGTGAAAATTGCTTATTAAGGTTTTTCTTTCTTTTTAGTCACGATACAGATCGTAATTCCATAGATCATGGCAACTTACAGAGGTAGAACGATTTATATTGATTAAGCGAAGTGGTGGCGGAAAAGGGCTGTGACTGGAGACGTGCATTCCTTCTCCAAAGACAGTATTCTGTAACACATTAGTGACAAGCTTGTCACAGATAACTCAAGCTCAGAGTCTGGCTCAGATTTCAGCCTGCTCTTTTAGCCACTCTAGCATCGTGGTTTCTACTTTTCATGTCATTTTTCAGTATTGATTTCTACTACTGCTAAAGTCTTTGCTTAACAGCAAATGCACGGTAATATATAATTAATATCCAAAGGTAAAGACAGAGTTAACAGAAAAAAGTCAAGGCAAAGGAAAAGGATGAGAGGCTCAAAGGTCACTTTCCCCTCCAAACACATTAGTTACCATATTCTGTACAAATTAAGACTATACATACAACCTACCCCCATGTGGCACGAAGATGTTCCACAGATCAGAGCAACCCGTGATGTAATTGGCTGGTTTTCACATGGCAGGTTATGTCCTTTCACATCTGCTCCAATTACTCCTGTTAAAATAAAATCAAAATGCTATTTCAGAGAAGAGCAAGCCAGCCCTCACAAAACAGTGCTTTTCCATGCACAAATAATTGCCAAATATCTCACGCCACTACCACAAATCATAAAATTCTACTTACTCAATAAACAAAGCTATAAAATAACTGATAAAATATTTCTTTTTTATTACAGATGCATGAGGACACAAGATGGTTTCTTGGTCATGTTTATCATCATGATCTTTAAGTGTTACATCAACTACAACCTGACCTTCACTTCGTTAGGTAGTATGCCAACATACAGAAAAAAAAAAGACTGCCCTGCTAGGAAAGGCACCACAGTAGGTATGTTTATTTGTTGACAGTTTGTCATGCACACACTGTTTGATGTGTTTTGTCAGGGAATGAGCTGGTAAAAGAGGGGAACTTGGCAGCAGACTGGAAGGCTGCCAGTTCTGTTGTATTGGCTGCTGCTGCTGTCTGTGTCAGACAGAACCATCTACAGGAGAACGGATTAGTCCTTCCCTACAAGGAGCTGTGCTTGGCTGTAACTTCCTGCATGAAGCTTCTACATGCAGGACAGGACAGGATGGAGGACAAATTCAGCAAGCACTCAGCCTACAGCAGAAATTTATACCAGGAGATGCCAGAGAAGCATCAGGAGCTTGCTTACAGAATGGGGCAGATCTGCAGTGAAGCTTCCCCATGTATCTTATTATGTTTAAGTCAGTTAAGGGCAGACTGAAGTGGAAGTTTTGCCCTGTCCTTCTCTTCTTAAGTTGTATTCTTGCTTGCATGGCATTGCAGCAACATACAAGTCATGTTTTTTGTTGGTCTTCTTTCTCTTGACCATTATTTTTCAATAGATCAGTGTGCAGTTTGGTGACTGATTTGGCAATCCTACCAACATAAATAATATTTCTCTGCTCTGTAGAAGGATAGCAAAAGCATTTGATGGACGTTTCATATTTTCAAAATCAAAGATTTTACAAAGTGAAAGATGCCAAGTGTTGTGGTTAGTATGCTACATTTCCTTAACACCTTCTTGTTTAGGTCACAACTGCAAGATTCTGTTATCAAATCAGTCTGTTGGGTTTTGTCTTATCGTGGTTGCCATGGTTATCACAGTATTATGGTTGAAAGTTACTTAAACAATCAGGAAATCAAGGACTAAAGATTCAGAGTCTTCAAAAATACATCCTCATATCCCTTTATCCTGGCTGGCTTGTGACTACATAGCAGCACAGCTGTCATACACAGGGCTTATTTGTAGGGAACAACAGAAAGCTAAAAGCATTCTACTTATGCTTTACTTTTCACTGCTCAGAACAGGCATGCATGAGTTTATATTACAAATTTTGGATAGTGTTATCAAAAAGGCAGCACTGTTTCAATAACACCGAAACTTCCTGAGGTAAGTTTTTTTTTTTCTAACTTATTAAACTCAAAAACCTCAATTTCCTGCTGAAAATGTTACATTGAATCACTCTGTTTTTTACTCTATTTAGATAAAGCCAAACCGTAGAGTAAGAAAATGAAGGAGTTGAGCCTCACAAATATATTTCAATGCATCTGAAACTGAGCACATTAGAATATTGTGCTGGGAAAGAAAAAACATTAGCCCTGCCACACTCTTGTACTGTAAAAAAGCTGTAAGTCTCAGATGGGGATTGCCTCTCACAGGCCACCTCTCCCTCTACTCTTATTTGCTGCTTGAGATGCACAGAATTTACTTAATCTTACTCCTTGACCAAAAGCACTGCTGTTGGTACATCTCCAGCGTTCTGCTAATATAAACATCCATGAAAAAGTATCCACTTCAGTATTTAAAGGATGAATATCTCCTAAAACTAAGAAGGAAAACCAACTTAGACATGAGACTTTTTTGCTCGGAATATAGAATTTTTATTTTTCTTGCTTATCCCCCAAATTCTGAGCAGTAGAAGGTGTACACTCTCACCACGTTGGCTTGCCAGCTCAACGGTGTTTCAGCTCAGGAATTCAAAGTGGAACTGACAGAAGTTAATGCACAATTTGGAAGTCCAGCTGCAAAGAAATAAGCAGCAATATCTAAGGGCTTTTCTATAAACAGATATTCAACGTTAGTACTTATTGTTTGTTGTTTTAATTTTAGTTATGCTATTTCATAAAAACAGCATCTGAGCAAGTTGCTGCGATATAAAACTGGCTATGCAAAAAACAGCTTTCTAAAATTAATTCAATACATTCCTGTTTCCCAGAATAGCAAATATGTGACTGAGTACCTAGTCCTCCAGCATGTGCATCAATGAGAGATGCTGCTACTGCAATCCCTTCGGGGAGACCGAGTTCTTTTGCAGCTTCTGGCGTTAGACCTTTTCCAACAGACTCTCCAGGAGACAAGACGTGGTTTCCTGGGCAGACACAAGAAAAACCATACACCTGTGAATTTACTAAACAGAAAAACAAACACGTATGTTATTACAAGAACTCCTTTCCTCTCTCTGAAGTTAGCGTGGTATACGTAACGCTAAAAAGTGCATCAAAGAACTCTATCTGATTAAGAAATATCTCTCACTGTGTATCTGTATGTTAAGCATAACCATGGCAGATCAGGCTGCTCCATAGTAATTTAAAAGTTCAAAAGCATTCAGTGCCCTGTCTAGCCACAGAGAAAGATCTCACCACAAGCAATTAAATTCTGCTTGGCATCTGTTCAAGAGATATGAAATACTTGTGCAGAAATTCCAAGTTCTTGTGGTAGCTGCTGAATACACTGCCTGCAGCCATTCTCTACGTATGGGAATGAGACTCAGCTCAGCCCATGCTCACCACTGAAAGCTGATCCCGTTGAAAACAGACAATAACCTTCCCCTTCCCATCTCCCCTCCTCCCATTTCCAACCTCTCTAAGAGCTTCCACTAACAATAAGTTGGCTACAGTAACAGAAACTCTGAAAGAGAAACCAGCAAATTACTGTGCTGTTGCAGCTGTACTTCCTCATAGGTTTAACCACCCATTTTTGAGTCTTCACTGGAGGTATGAAGAATGTCATGGCCACCCCAAACATGACCAACGCAACCCCCCTCTCTCAGGTTTGTCACCAGTAGTCCTGTGACAGGTCCCAGCCGCAATGGTCTCTGCTACCATCATGCACATTTATTTTTTTCCAGCTAAAACGTAAGATATTGTCTCAATAATTAAATCACAGTGGTAGAGATTGCTCGGAGCTTAAAAGAAGCCTAGATTTGGGAAACTCTGAATTTAAGGACACTTGTACACCGCACAGCCTCCTCCCTGGCAGCCAAGCCTAACCAAACCCAAGGCAATGACTGACAGCTCCTAGAACCACACACACTTCTCTACTTATCTACTGATTTGGTGGGTGAGAGACAGTGAAAGGCATAGCTGGCACTCTCATATACCTCCCTGCTCATCTATGGCTTTAAGCCAAATACTTCGTGCTTATTTAATAGTATATATCAGTAGTGTTACTCAGTTCCGTAACTCTGTGGGACAGAATTGACAACACTTCTTTCCGAAAAAAAGCCTATTTTCACAATTGATTCAGTTGAAAATATAGCATTTAAGTGTATAGAAAGGGAGAAAAACGTTGTCCACAAGAGGTTAATTAAGAGGAACAGAGTACTGTAATTTAGAAGGAAAACACTAATGCCCATGAGCATTACATTCTAGAAATAGTTATGCTATGTCATTGTTTGATGAAAAGGTTATAATATTAAATTCACAGGTGGAAAATTGGTCTTTGGTTTTATATATCACAGTGGTAGACGATCTTAGGCTTGGCTGCAAATGATGCTGATTCTTCACTTCATGTAAGGCAGCCACATCCTGACTAAAGCGACACATGGAGCACTTGGTGATTAGACAGCACACAAACTTCTTAGTGTTCATTTCTCCAAGAGTTTCTATTCTGTTGAAGCCACACCTCTGCCTCTGAAAAGTTAGGCTCAATCTTACACTGGAAATTTACAAGTATGTCATAGCCAAAACTTCTGACTTGACTTTGACTTTTGACTATTCAAACATTAGGGGCAGTAACTACAAGTCATCATTTCCAGCTCTCCACTAACTTATACAGAAGAATGTGATAACATCTTCACATCTCCTCACTGAAAAAAGGCTACATTTTATTAATTTTTATTCACTGTGCTAGCTTTTACAAGAGATGCATCTTTGGTGATTTTTTCCAACAGTAAGATTTGAGAGCAGGATGTTTCTCTTTTTGTTGCCTTTTAGTTTCTTAAGACATCAGAAAATAATACAAGTAAAACAAAGTTGTGTGCTTCACCTGACATTCAAAGACCATGCAGGTGGTAGGAAGTTCAAAAGAGTTCATGCAGCTAAAACCACATCTTTTTCTTCAGAATCAGCTGCATGACCTGCAAGCATACAGATATATTGTATATACAGCAGGAGATGAAAATAATCTGAAATAAAACATCTTTCCAGGCACTCAGTTCCACTGTTGGCTTATTTGGGGCTCATTAGTATAAAATTGGCTTATTTATATCAGTCATACTGGTCAAATATTTTCAAGTTTAATTATTACATGGTTATGCTCCAATTTAGAGATCAGGGCTACTATAAAATCTTTCCCTAGTAGCTTCTCAATTATTGTATTTCTAGTTAATGAGCACTAAGGGAGCATTTCCAGATATAAGGAGGACCCTCTCTTCTAATGGCAGCAGAAAATGATCCTATCAACTCCTTTGCTACAAGTGATGTACCAGAGTGACCAGCAGCACTGCTGTCCTCCACAGGATTCAAGTGTGCAAGAAAGTGCCCAGGGATGGATTTCCTGTAATTTGAAGACAATGTAATAACTTTGTGTTTTAATAAATGAATTCAAGGTAGAGTTTGGCCAGTCTCATTTACGAGTTTAGGTAAAGCTTAATGATATTCCTTGACTGAAAGCACCTCCAGACAGTTTGGGAAGCGACAGCAGCCAAAAGTCCCCCTTACATGGAGAGTGCATAGAGGAATCTCCAACAGCATCCAGCAGTCAGGGAAATCAGCAAACAGAATACTGACTCTGCCCCTCTACTTCATCCGTTCAGTTTTAGAAATCAGTGAGAACTCTGCTACATGCACACGATACGTTCTCAAGGAGCTTTACAAAAGAGCAAAAGCAGGCTCTATATGGCCACTGTCATTGCATGAGTTGCTTCCCCACCCACGCAAGAGTGAGTAAGTAGGTGCGGAATGGGCAGAGACCTAGGAAGGGAATCGTTACTCCCATGCTTTAATCCTCACTGGAAAAGTAGAAAACAGCTAAGCATCAGTATGCCAACAATCTGTAGCTATAAAGCTATTAAAAGATAAAGTAAAGGACACAAAAATGCAACTGAAGAGGAGTCACAACTGAAAAGCAAAGTATTTGATTGTACACAGTACTTGGCGGGGAGAGAACGGAGATTCTTACTTGAGCAAAATGCAGTGGGCTCTAGAAGTCAAGGGACAACTACTGTAAGAATAAAGGCGTTGCTCAGCTACTCACCAGGAATTCAACAGCAGGTGCTGCCACCCTTAAATCCTACCTGTCAGGGAAAAGAAGCTGCCAGAGAGGGAGGAAGGGAAATGAGAGCCGCCTGCATACACGGGCAGCCAGTGAGAGTATTACAGAGGGCTGTATAAAAGAAGCAGTGAAAGGAGCGAGTCTTCTCAAGCCTCCTGCCAAAGTAAATGTATCGAGTCCTTTGTTTACAGTAGTCTCCTGTGCAAGCCGTTTACCTTTGCTATAACGATTTCCAAAATTAGACCTAACCAAACAAACCCATAATGGCTGAAGCTGGAGAACTTTCTGTTTCACATTCATACAGCTGTTTCACTAATGCAATGCCTTAGTCCACAACCTTTTCATTTTGTACGAGACATATTATTTCTAGCTATTTTTCCCCTATAAAGCAGCAAGTTTACAAAAGGAAAAAGCTGTCTGAATCTCTTCCTCCTCTTTAATCCTTTTTTGAAGACTAATGTTAGAATTTGCTATGATCGGGTTTTGTTTAAAGAATTTATGTGGTACCAATGACCCTCTACCTTTTAGGCAGTCACCACAGCAACCAGCTATTTACCAGACGTAACACACAAGGCAGACAATACATCTTCAGTCAATTTCAGTGATCAAAATTCACTCTACAGTCTTACTAATATTTAACAGAACTGGCTTTTTAGTACATAGATCTTTTTAAAATAACGAAAGCAGGGGGCCAGCTAACTCAGCTATGACATACTCATCCACTTGAGAACAGCTTTTCATCCATCATGCAGAACATGAGTGCACTGCATATGCAATTAAATTTGGCTGTGTTAGTGCATAAAAGTGCAGAAGAAAGAAAAGGAAAAGGGGTTGTTCCTTTTCTTCACCAACTTGACACGAGCAAACTTGAAGGGATATATCAATCTCTTGTTGAAATCCCAGCAGTCTCAGAAAGAAACCTAACACAGGAAACCTTCTGTCTCTATTTCCTAGGCACCTCCCTAAAACAGGTCAATTTAAATGCTTTTTAAAAATCACAGAATGGCTTAGGTTGGAAGGGACCTTAAACACCACCCAGCTCCAACCCCTTGCTGTGGGCAGGACTGCCACCCACCAGATCAGGTCACCCATAGCCTCGTCCTGCCTGGCCTTGGCACCTCCAGGGATGGGGCATACACAGCTTCTCTGGGCCTTAGTAGAAATATGCACCATCCACCCGAGTAATGCAAGTAATAAGAAACACAAGTGTTCTTTCCTCTCCTCCAAGCCACAGTTTTAAAAGCTTCATAGAGCATTTTCTCCAAAGATTTGCTAATACTTGGAATAGCACATTTATGTGGTGAGTTCCTTACAAAGCTTGTAGGCAATTTCTATTTTATATAATAATCACAGAATGCCAGAATTCTGGGATATGCAAAGAATCTGAGTAATATAGTTCGACTGTTATGTCATTAAAATCCCATCTCACGTAGAATAAATTACTATTACACACAATAATTATATTTTGCTGAATAAAGTACGTCATACAATTTTTAAACATAGCTGGTGAGCAGAAATGGCTAACAGTAAGAGAAGAACGTAGCAGGACACTCATGTTGACAAGAAAATAGTATTCATTTTTTCTTAGGAATGAAGGTATGGTGGTTAAAAAAGGGTGTTAGAAAAAGTCTTATTTTTTGTTTTTTTAAATATGGAAATATCCGCCATAAAATTTCCCTGTTGGTAGTTGAAAACTTGAGAATTTTCTTTCAGGAAAATCAAAACAAATTATTACAGGCCAGCTTATTTAAAAGTGAGAAAACCACTCTGTTCAACAAAATCACTTTGGCTTTCTTCAGTTCAAAATTCATCTCCATCTATGTGAGCTGCCACAGTAGCTTGAGGCAAATCTCATTTGGGTCCTTTCCATCCCACCCTGCCATACAGCTTATGCTTCTGGCTCAACTACATCTCAGCTACCTAACACGTAATTACTTAAGGCAGACATGTTAGGTTGCTAAATACTGGCAAAAACAACCTATGTGCAGGCAGATCTTGATTCATTAAGCTGAAAAGTTGGTTTGGAGACCATAGGGGCCTACAGCAACAAGTACTATTTCCTTCTTGTCCAAATGAAAGAGAGCTACTTAATGGAGAAACGAAAAGCTTTCCTGGTTAAAGGTCAAAAGAAAAAACGTTCTGCATCATTGGATCAGTAGGCATGCACGCTGATGGACGTGACTGAGTTGTCATTTCCAGATTTCAATGAAATAGTGCAGAATGAACATCTTCTATAATGCATGGTTCACTGCTCGTTAAGCTGACATGCATGGAGGTATACAGTACACGTATTTAGATGTCTTACTAAGTACCTAGATGTAACATGTTTGCATTTAAATTCAGCTACCTGACTTCATTTTTTTTTTGGAATCAGTAATTTCAATGCACCAATCATTTATATTTCTGACACCTTCCAGTATGTTATTCCTAACAGTGTCTCCAGATCCTCTAGTTCAACAAGCATCAGTGTAGATGGTGTGACTACTGCTGTATTTTCAGAGCTGCAAGTAATCAGAGTCTGGTTTGCTACAGCATATCGCTAAGACTGCACATGCAATTTAGCTTGTATTAATTATGGATTTCTACTTAACATACTTTTTCCTATTACTGGATTTTTTAAAATATAACTCAAATGATAGCCACTCCTCTTTGAAGAAATAATTTCCCTGTTTTCAAAAAGTTAGATGGTGATAGGACAAGGGGGAATGGTTTTAAGCTGAAGCAGTGAAGATTTAGGTTGGATTTCGGGGGGAAGTTCTTCACAGAGAGAGTGGTGAGGTGCTGGAACAGGCTGCCCAGAGAGGTTGTGGATGCCCCATCCCTGGAGGTGCTCAAGAGCAGGTTGGATGGGGCCCTGGGCAGCCTGGTCTAGTATTAGATCTGGAGGTTGGCGGCCCTGCCTGTGGCAGGGAGGTTGGAAATTGATGATCCTTGAGGTCCCTTGCAACCCAAGCCATTCTGTGATTCTATGAAAACCAAAAGAACTGTCAGACTAAAAATAACATGATCAGTTACTGAAAGATTATTTTTGAATCCTTCAGCTAAGCTTCTGATACCTGTACAACCTTACTCCTCACCACATTTGTGCAGTATTCAGTTCTAATACCCATACGGATACTGATGATGATAAAGGGATCAGAAATGAGTCAGGAAAGCAATGATAAGGATTGAGAAGTGTGACAGCTCATGTGAGAGTTTGGGTGAAAAACCTCAAGAAAAGCTCATAGTTTCTCTTTAACAGAGAATTTCAGTCGGTGCAGGTCACTCCAGTCCAGCAGAAATCTCTTTTTTAACATCTCAGCATGCGGCTTAAGCAAAAACTAGGTGACAAAGAAATTCAGAACAGGGAGAAAAAAAATTCAAATAAAAAAAAGAAGAAATGAGTCTAGAACTTCTCTGAGAATTCGGGGGTTGTTTTTTTTTTTTTTCCTTTTGCTATTTTTTTTTTAACAACTATGTGAAAAAAAGATGACAATTTAAGAAGTTTAAATATTAAGCAATCATAATAGGCTCAAAGTCTGCTCAAAGCTTCTCTTATACCTATTAAAGCAACAAGTTCAAAGAATTAGCTCCTAGTTTTCATATCTAACAGGAAGAGAAGTCCACAGAAAATGTGATTCTTCTGGAAGACAGTGAATGAGACCTGAACTCTGACAGTGGACCATGAGTAATTTTAGGGGTTTTTTTTGAAAGCTTTAAGCTTTTACTATTAGTTGTCTAACCTATGCTGAAGCCTGAAGATGAAAGAACACTCCACGGTACTCCTTAAGTCTTGCATGAGAGAGAGGAAGTGGAGAGGTACAGTCTGCCAGCAGAACTCAACCTGCTGAGAAGGGATTACTGATCTTACAGCAGAAGAGGAAAGAAAACTGTCACCCAGGAAACATCTTGAAGACGACCTGAGCTATCTTATCTTTTACATTTTGAAGCAGTTCAACCGAGCCTATTGAAGAGCAGTTATTGGAAAGAGGAAGAAAATCTCAGAATGGAGAACTCAGCTCATGGTGCATTCATGAAATTCAAGAACGTGACAAGCAAATCCTGCACTATGGTGAAACAAGCCCGTGCACCAGGACAAGCTGGAGGCTGGCTGTCAGGAAAGCAGGTGGGCAGGAGGCGATGTGGAGGTCCTTGCAGGTACCACTGGCTTACACTCCATGTGATGTATGCCAGCAGCAAAGAGGGCAACAGCATCCTGGGCCTTAGTAGTAGGTAGAGCATTACCAGGTTAGTGGAGGTGATTCCTGCTCCCTACTCAGAACTAGAGAGGCTACATATGGAGTATGTTTTTTGATCCTGAGCTCCAGAGCACACAGGGAACACAGGCACAATAGAGCAAGTCAGAGAAGTGCTTCAAAGATGACAGAGGCACATCACGCAAGGAGAGGGTGAGAGGTGAGACTTTTAGCCTGGTGATGCAAAGGGTCTGGAGGGGGATCTTAGCAGTGCATGTAAATATCTAACGGGAGGGAGTAAAGACAACAGAGCAAGACTCTTCTCAGTGGGATGCAGTAGCAGGACAAGGGGCAATGCCCACAAGCAGAAAGATACATTTAACCATAAGAACAAGTGTTTTTATTGAGGAAGGCTGGCCAACACACTGGAAGAGGTTGACTTCGGAGCAGTCATCCTTGGAAATACTCAAAACTTAGGGCAGAGCCATAAGCAACCTCCTGCAGATGGCCCTGCTTTGAGCAGGGGATTCAGACTACGTGATATCCAGAGGTGCTTTCTAAGCTCAACCATTCATGCGATTCAGTGACCTCAACACTTGAAAAAAAAAAGTAGAAATCAAAGGACTACGTCACTTTTCAAAGAAAAAGTACTTTTAACTTCTTACTGCTGAATCACAGATTATGAAAAATGCCTCAAGCTTTGAGGAAAGAGGAACCCTAAAACCACTTTTCACTGTGCCAGTTTCACCTCCTTCACAGTTGCTGCAGCTCTTGGATGGTTTGAAACAACAGGAAGCCAGAAAAATATTCATTTATTTGGAACACACTTCACTTGTAAATTCCACAGATAAGTGTAAATATCCTGTGATTCATCATCTTAACTTTGTTCAAAATTGTAACCTGTTTTAATTTATTGGGAACAGGAGAAGACAAAAAAGATAAAAGGACTCCGTATGTAAGAGAAATGTTTTACTTACTGTTCCCTGCTATTTGCAAAGCCTGATGTATAAAGCTCATTCTTACAATCTAGTTTTGTGAAGAACTGGCAGTTACGAGCTGACCTGAATAAAAATCATCATCCGCCTCTCCCAGCCTTCAAGGAAATTCCTCATAAACTTTGGAAGATCTGGGATCAAAGGCCTTAGAGAAGTTAGAAAATTGGCAGAACTAATAGATTGACCATTCCCTTCACAGTTGCTGTAGTGTAAGTTAATATTCACTCTATTCCCCTACCCTGTACTGATTCTTCTATTTTCACCCTAAAAGTAAATGAATTAATAGAACTTTGAAGTATTAAAACTGAGCACTTCTAACAAAATACAAAAGTAAGAGGATGCTAAGTGCAAACAGCAAAGTACACGATACCATTATCTCTGTTAGTTTTGTATATGGAAGTAGATAATGGCATATGCAACGCTATAGCCATTCATATAAAACGTTCATGAATAAAAAGCTTGCAATTTTCTTACTTGTTTGAATGCCTGAAAGACCAAAAGGCTGCACTTACCTACATTTGAAAACCCTGCATATTATAAAGCTTTCTCACACTGAGAATGACAACATATATCAAGAGAGTCATAGCTATCTTGTCGAAGTCCTAAATTGTATAAGGTTTTCTTTATATTAATTTATGAGTAAGTGATACAAATTAAAGGACATTAGAAATGAACATTCAGATAGTCTTGCAATTCAACAGATCTTTCTTTTCAGGACACTGAGAAATGGCCTACATGAGCACATGAAACCATCAGACTTCCGGGCCTCAGTGTCCTGCAATGAAGGGAAGGGTTAGGGTCAAGATATAGCAAAGAGCTAGGGCTGTACACAAAAGCATAGCCAGAGTGCCAGAACTGAGAGGATGAGACGATTGCACTTATATATGGCAGTAAACACCACTCATAAAGCACTTTTAGAGTGAAGTTGAACTCCTCATTATAACAATGAAAATGGCCCTCCAAAAAAGGAGAAGAAAACCTACTGGATATTGACTGAGGCTACCTGCAGAAAAATGGAAGCATTCTTATCAAAAAATGAAACATAACAGAATTCTAACAGCCTCACATGTTCATAAAGAACCCAAAATTATCAGATGTGTACTTATTCACTTCGGAGTACATGGCTCTAAAGCCTTACTCAGAAAAAGCTGGGAAACTGGTTTATGACATCCTTATTATTGCAGGGCTATACTTCCAAGTATGAAGTTTTTTCAAAAAAAAATACTAATATATTAGTAATAAAGTTAATTGGAATCTGTATGTTTTTCTATCACAGATGAAAGGTGACAAGCTGCAGTTCACAAGAATCACTATGTCAGCCTTCAACACAAGATGTACAAGAACAGTAAAACCTGCTGGGCACTACCCACAGTGTTCTCCCAGGTAAACTGAGCCATCTTCAAACAAAAAGAGACCTGGCATAAAATATTACCATTCAATAAGGAATCATTATTTGGTCCCTTAAGTAGCCCCTGAAGTAGAGAGTTGTGGTGAAAATTTATCAGTCATTTTCCTCCAAATGGAATACACGCTTCAGTACCCTAAAAGGTCTACAGCACATGAAATTTTAAAGGAATTGTTAATGTCCTTCTAGGTTTTAGAATACCACAAAGAGATACTTGTCATGCATTTTCACCACAACAGATAAATGCTAATGCCTGTAGTACACTACGCTTTCACAGTGGTTTTGAATACAAGCCATCTTCTGCTCTTTTGGTGGGCAAATTAATGAGATCATTAAATTTTGAAGTATTTCCAGATACAAATCTTTACCTTCACAAAAGTGATCGGTAAATTCACAATGTACACAGACAGCTTATTCTGTGGATTCCCTGAAAGGTTACTCTGCTCTGAGAAATGTAAAATGTCAAAGGCCTGGGAATTTTCATATGCGAACCCACACTTTGATGTGGGAAAGGTCTGTGGATGATGCTAAAGGTCAGAAGTGAGGGTCATCCTTAATCAACAGGGTTATATGTTAAATTAAACTGAAACTACAAGAAGCATGCTACCTGGAACCACAAGCACAGCTCTGATTACAGTAAATAGATTTTTAAAGGGCAAGACATTTTAAAAGTGATGTTGAAAAGTGTATTTGTCAGAATAAAAACAATAAGTACATTTAATAAGTTTTACTTAGGTAATTTCCATATATATTTTCAGTGTCATGAAAGTTAAAGCTACTTCAAAAAAACCTTCCAGTCATAACTACTCATCTTCTGATTGGAAACTACACTGACTTCAATTACAGTCTTAAAAATGAATAACATTTCTGCCTATTTTCAACTGGTAAGCTACTTTTTTGTTGTTGTTATAGTAAGAAAATTCAGCTAATTTTGTTTTGCGATTTTTGCTTTCTTTAGAAAGAAATGATGATTCAGAGCCTAGTGCTTCTAATCTTTTAGGACTGATACGGGAGAAAAATATCATTATCTCTCTTTTCAGTGGGAATGTGCAGGCATTAAAATATATCTTTGTATTTGAGCTAAACAAACCTTGAGCAGAGGTATGTGGGCTTGGGCATGCTCTACAGGAGAACAAAAAGGGAAATTCCACAAGAATGACTTCAGACTTATTAGGGTCCTGTTTATATTTTTATTTGAAGAGGAGTTTTTGACCTTGTACAGTTTCCCACCAACCTACTCCTACCTAGGTTATCTGTCAATTTTGAGCTCCTTAATCTGTGAGCCAGCTAAACGTACTGCTTAGAATTCTGTTCTGCTAGGTGCAGCACAGTATATGAACCTCCCTGAAGCACACACACTGGCTGACCATATGAGTTACTCAAGCAAATAGCTTTTCTTTTGTTAAAGTTAATGGGAGCTGAGGTCGTTCATTTCATGGGACATTGCCCTGAAGCAATATTAGAAATACAGACTCAATGAGATTGTCCAAGGCTTGATACTGTGTTCACTGTGCTTAGTGCAGCATTTGTGGGCTCTTGGGAGGAGGTCTACATGATGGTGCTGCCTCACCGCTACTGCTGAGGCTTCTGGAGCTGCTAGGGGTCTTCCACAATACAAGACTGTTCCAGCTGCAGCTTGATCAGTGCTGCTGCAGTGACTGAACGGCACTTTTCTGGTAGATGGACCTATTCTGCTCTCATTAATTTAAATTAAGTAAAGGAAAGCCGAGCTCATTAAGAGTGTTCCTACCAAGTCAAGTAACACTTAACACTCAATAAACCAATGTTATAACTCCCTTTCTCACAAGTACAGTGACCCTTCCCCAGTATACAAAAGAGACCTGAGACTGGTGTGGCAGCTTGGGGGCAGGGGTGAGTTGGTTTGTTTTGGTGTCTCTTTGTCTCCTTCTGAAGCTAGACCCTACTAAAAGACTACCAGGAACAGCTTAGAAGTTTAACTTGAAGGAAGGAAAGAGTAATTACTATCTGGCTTCCACACTCATATAGGGAGCTCCTTCTTCATAGGGAAGTGAATGAAGCTCATTGTCCTGCTCCTAGATTTTATCACAGTTAAATATAATGAATATAACATCTTCCGTTTTTAGGAAAGGCAAGGTCAGACAAATGGTCATGGAAATAACCATACATTCTACCTGAGGCCAGGTTTCACCAGTATTATGAAAAAAAAAAAAGAGTGTCTTATAGCTTAGATACATCCAAGGTAATGAGTCCAAGATCTAAAAAGGGCGAATTTTCAAGGTGGATTACAGTACGTGTTCTTCAGAAGCTTCAAGTTCTAGCCTATGATTTGGTGCAGTTTTCTTGGTCAGATTCTGTTTCTCCAATTCCAGTCAATACACAACCATGCATTCTAATGGTTATTTGCTTGAAAATCAGTACCAGTGCCCAAGTAACTAGATGCTTTTCCTGCTAACTGAAAATAAACTTTTTTTTTCCCCAAGAAGCACCTGTCAACTGAAGCTAATTTACTGATTTGTTCTGTAAATACCATTTTGAAAAAATTATAAACCTTACATTGCAAATTCATTATTTTTGTCTTGCCAAATTTTGATATATATTATATTATTATATATTCATATATATATATCAATTATATATTGATATACCATATATATAATTATATATTTAATATATTAGCTTTATGAGGCTTCATCACAACAAAAAGGTCCTTTCTATTAATGGTTACTTTATCATTTGAAACATGTATGTTGAGTTACTTAAAGAGGCAAATTGCTTTGCATTGCCTTTTAAGTGTATTGCATAAATATTGTATTAAAGTCTTAAGTTACAGTTCATAAATAATTTATCTTAAAAATACTATTTCACAAGACCATCAGCTGCTGAGATGTTCTATTTTCTGCTAAAAACATGTATTTACTGCAAGTCTTAGTTTAACCTGCGGAAGATTTGCTGAAAGCCACATGTGACAAATGTTATAAGAATGGTATTCAAACTAAAACCTCAGGAAGCTAAAAGCCTTATACTCCAGTAGGTTCTATACCTTTGCATAAACAATTTTATCGGTGGGGGGAAATGCTGAAATCTATTCAAGGAAGTTTTCAGATACAATTATCTGATATATCTGAAAATGGCTTACAGTATACTTTGTGATGATCAGAATAGTTTATAATTTCATTATGTTTCATTCCACTGCAGTCCTCCCTATGCCATTTCTATTTCATGCTGCTGCATTTTAACCGCTGTACAAACTTGTTCAAAGTACTAGACATTAATAAAAAAATCAAAGGAAATTTCAGATAATTAACTTTGATGAACGAGCATATTTTAATTCATGTCTGGTAATATTCTTGTTAATGACATGTCTGCTTAGGACATCCATTATAAGTCCATTAACTTAACAGGGAAAGTCTAATAAAGTTATCCTGGAAATTTTCTGGTATATTAACATTATGGACTTTTAATGAATATCTGCTGTAGGAATTGCTATTAGCAAGTCTACCATTCTAATTAAACTCAGGCTCAAAGAGAGTGGAGAAACACTATGAAGACACTAACAAGCAAAAGTACATTTTTTGGAAAATTACTGTAAGGGACATTGGTATAGGTTACAAACATGCTAACAATAGCAGCTATAAACATTTTTTCCCTCCAACATACCTATTCTTTCATATTTATCCTTCACCAAATCTTCCAAACCAATCATCTTCCAGAAACTGTCATCCCAACCTCCATCTGAAGTGTACGTCCACTTGCACACTAGCGTACATAAGGATCTGAAAGGAGACAACATATGCACAAAATCAGGAGAATGAACACGCATCATTTTAAAAACGTTTGTACAAAACCGTGTTTCTAATCAATGGTCAAGTGTTCCAAGCATAAAGCCAACATCAAAAAAATTTTTTTTAAAATTGGTTACTGTTTGGAGTGTATGCCTTGAGACACCTTAAAAGGACCTTATGTTTAATATTCCTTCCTGCTGAAACAGCTCCTTGTCTAGCCACTTGATTGCACACATCAATCAAATTAACAGGCCATGCAGCTACTATGGCAGGAACATAACAGCTCCTCAGCAAGCAGCTCAGGGAAAAGTTGCTGCTTCTCCAGGCTGTACCTAAGTAGCAATATTTTGCTCGCAGTATGTTCTTAGAAAACCTTTTCTATTTCTTAAGTTCAAGCTGAATTACAATTTAAAGGAGATGATGCATGCGCTGATAATTAAATGGCACAGCCTCAATACCTGCAGGTATAGAAATGCCTTTGTCAGGTGAATGTGTTCAAGTGAAATTGCACAGAACTATCAGAGCTTCTGTACAGGACGTGTTTAAGTATCACTATCATCAGCTCTGCATTTCAGTAGAAGCTGATGACAGTTCAGTGAAATGTTGAAATAGCATTAGCCATTATGCAAGCGAATGCAACATCGAGTTCCTGCTTCAGGTCTCATTGCTGATAATGGTGAATGGTGAACAGTACAGCATCACAAACAGATTTTATGTCTCCTAAAGTGATCCATACTCCTAATATCCCATTTCCCCCCAAAATATAATGTTCCAGAAGATTTAGTACTTTCACAGACTGTTGTCTGTCTGAATACTAAGAACTATTGCAGATTAGTATTTAATCATTCTTGGGAAGTCAGTAAACTAAAAGGTATTAATAATGGTAAGCAGCACTGAAAATTTCAGCTGTCTGTAGTCTTTAGAATACTGCTGTCCTAACAAGCACAAGAAAGCTGTGATGCACAATATCCTAACTGTTCTCAAAGAGATAAGACCTTTAAAGGATCAATTCTTCAGTGTCTTACACTGAAGAACTTATTTCTGACTCATTTGTAATCTAATTCGGACCATTGACAAAGACTGAGTGACTAAAAACATTCTAGTCTGACTAAAATACTAGAAAAAAATAAACATTTTCCCCAAATCAGCTCAAACCTCTTATTGAAAAGAAAAATTAGGACACAAAATGACAGATCATTTCATGATGTTAGAAAAAAAATGTAGACATGTAGTGAAACAATAGCGCTTTACGTTTTCCCAAACATGGTAAATACTAAATCATACCAAATTATCATCACAACAGAATATGTATTTTTGTAATTAGATCAATGTTATGAACAGCTGCCACAGCCTCAAAAAAGCCCTAAGGATGACAACTAGATGTCATGGCTTCTCACTTTCAAAGCTTGTAAAGCATGATGCTTTATCTGTGCTTATCCAAAGAGAAACTTAGACAGCTCTCTGGGCCCCAAAGAGCAGGTTTTAAACCTGCAGGGGCCAGTTCCTCCATACAGCTCCTCATTATTTGTACAGCTCAGTAAAACATTGTGAACAGGGGACAGAGTGGCCTGTGCTAAGCACAGCCGCTAAATTCAGGAGCTTCCTTACTGGGTATTGCTGAACATACTCTCACAGGAAGTAGTGATGGAGCTGTAAGCATTTTCATGCAATTTTATAGATTTATAAATGCAAAGTGCTTACAGAAAAAAAGGATAAGTGACTGATACCTAGCTAAATTTGTAACATAGTATAGAAAATAGGAACTGAGAATAACCTCTCTTCCCAAATGGATTAGCTGGTGTATCTATGTAGATGGAAGGTTTCGATATGAAGGCCAACCTCAAATCTGAGCTAAAATACTAGCTTATTACATTGCTAGGCTTTTATTTGCATGACCACAACAAGAACCTCAAAACACTTTTCGTAAGTGCTGTGCAAGTGTTTACATGGCTCTGGGATTCAAGCTCCTTATTCCACCCATGCTATTTAATTTACACATAAAAAGTGTATGCATGTTTAATTAAATAATACAGCCTTGTACAAATCCTTAGTATCTAAGAGAAAGAAGTATAGCACAGAAGGGCATTCTGCTCTCTTAGATAATAGCTCAGGAATTTCAGTTAATGTATTTGCTTGACATGTTCACAATGACCAATTAACTTTACTACATGGCTCAAAAGAACCTAGATGTGTTAGCCTCAGGTTTCCGCGGCTTACCTGATAAGGTGCTCCAATAATTACACACAGTTGCTCAATTTGTATAGCCTGAAGTGTTCTACAGGCACAGAGAGAATAGTTTGTTCATGTTTCTCCAATTTTGAGTACAATGGCATAGATGCATATTAGTTTTATTGGCAATTTCCCTCCATTGTATCACCACAATGATGTAACAGCTCAAATGGTAACTTGGAAAGTCTGTATCCAAAAAGACTGGTCAGTAAAGGGGAAGCTGAGGAACCAAAGCATTTATGTCACCAGCAACTCCTAGATTTTATGAGATGAAAGACAGACATCAAATGGAAAAAGCACTAATGTTTGTTGCAGTATACTCCTTTCCCCCTCAACCCCCAGCTGGCAGTGCTACCTCAATTGTTTGGTCATAAATAGCAGACTTGCAGCAACTGATCCTGAAAAGCAGATGGACAGAAGTTAAATCTCCCTTTACTTTACTATCAGAATCACTGGGTTGAAAGGTGTTGAGTTTATAGGTAATAATCCAGGCAGCCATCCTTTCCTGGCTGCTTCATCCAACACAGGACTTCAGAAGACATGGTGCAGAAGCCCTCAGAAGCATAGGCCCTATTTAGCTAGGCTGACAGACAATGAATTAGAAGACTCTTCAAGCATATTCCAAATGCAAATAATTTCCCTCTTTTCTGCTCAGAACAAAATGTTCTGCTCAGAATATTCCCACTAGAAGAAGCAACACTTTCACATGGAAAATTTTATGTTATGTAAACCATATTTTCCAACAGGAATATGATTATGTTTATAGGTTTGTTTGGTTGGTTTTTAACAAATTCTAGTCTACAAAGAACCATAGGATCCTATTTGCATCCAAGAGCCCCAGGAAAAAAATCCCTGCCACATTCATTACAAAGTAGATTTGGCTGAGCATGGCATATTACACAATCCCTTTTAGTTACCATCCAGTTTTGAGCTCTTTAATATCTCTTGCTGAGAACTGGCTGTATATGTGCTGATGTCCTGCATGACCAGAACGTCAGTATGTCCTCGTAAGGAAAATCTGAGGTTTCAAGAGTCTGAAGTGGTTGAGGATACACTGATAACTCCCAAAATGCTGGAAAGAACCATACGCCCTCACTAACCTTCAAAAGGGTACAGGGAAGCTAGACTCACAGCTAAAGCAACTCAGGTACTCGTGACCTCATAAGGCACTCACATGACCTGCCATTCAAGATGGTGGGTGCAAGGCTAGTTAGCCTGCAACATGAGTCAGCTACCAGCTTTAAAAGGCAAGTACTCTTGTCTTGATCATCCTGAAGTCAATAGAAGCTTCGCTCTTGATTCCAAAGGAAAAGCATCTGCTTCATTCATCCAAACAGGTCAGAGATGAATTCAAACTAATGAACATAACTGATTTTGCAGGCATCATTAGTACTGTAAGAGCTTAAGAACAAAATATGGATCACTTTAATGAATAATGTCCTTGCAAGCTGGGTCACACACACAAGGACTTCGTGGTAATGAACCAAGTGCACCTGCTGAGGAATGTGAGCAAAGCTAAGCCCTGCAGAAGCGAGGATAAAGCACTGCTAAGTCCCAAAAGAAATACCAGGCAGTAGGATAAAGCAACTTTCTGTAGTTTGTTGGACGGATTTATTTAATGCCACAAACAATCAACAACTGAGAAAGCCGTATGAGGTTCTAAAAGCAAGAAGGAGACCTGAAGCAATGGAGTGCAACTGTCAAAACATCAAAACATATTTTTCCTTTTGTTATGCAAACTTCAAATTTAAAACACATTTTGAATTCAAGCTGAAACTCAAGGCTTAGGTTCTGCTCAAACAAACTTCTCCACATATTGACATCTGGACCAAGCTGTCAATGTCCTCTCAAATTATGCATACCAGTCTTGAGGTTTTTTCACAAAAACAAGTGGGTTTTTTTTTTTGGTTTTTTTTTTTTTACTAAAATGTTCCAGACAAAAAATTAAAACATAGCACATACACTCCCACCATCCAAGCTTTATATTAAACAGAACTAAGCATGGATGCTTCAAGAGCCAAGAAACACAGCAGACATTATCAGGGAGCAATAGGGAAACATGCAATTATTCTCTGCTCCATTACAGCTAATGTCATGTATGTTAGTACATGATCTTTTAAATAGAACCAGATTACTACTTCCATATACACCACTGTTTTACCTGTCATACCAGTCTCTCTGCCTACCTGCTGTAGTTGGCTGCTTTGGGGGAAAAACAGGAAAAGAAGAGGGTAATTTGTCTTAAGGGAATATTTCCCAGGTAATGGGAGAAAAAATGTGACATCTAATCATTGAGACTTGGAATGTATAAAATGTATGACATGCTGTGCACGTCAAGTGCTTGCTAAAAAGAATCAAAGAGCTGTGAGCTGAGTTCATAGCAGAGTGAACTCAAGAAGAGCTGCACCTGTTGTCACTCAGTCACTACTATAGATCTCCTGGGCAGATTAGCTTTAAACCACAGAGCCAAGTAAGTCTGGGTGTGCACCATTTCACATGTGCTGTCTGCATTTTACTCATTTCACCTATTCAACAGCTCTTTAATTGCATGTACACAAACCAAAACATGTCAGGGTCTGTTCCATCTACCCAACCTTGCAAATCCCAAGTTCCTAATATTTACAACACATCACTTCTTTTTATTATTAATGTGTTTGACCGAAACCCTATGAAATTCCTGCTCGCCCAAATCCATTGTCTTAGTACAGAAGCACAACATGACTCCTGCCTGACAAGGGTTGTCCTCAAACATAACATCAAACATGCCAAACAAAAACAGATGGATGGAGAAGCAAGTTTGGGACAACTAGCAGACACATTCCCATTGCACTCAAAGGTCTCCACTTTCAGTCTTTGCATCCATAAGGATTGAAATCCAGGCAACTAAGGTAGCAAGGAAATCATTCTAATTAGCAACAGAAATTCTACTGGCTTCATCCTTTCTATGCTCTGAATAACATTAATAATAATTCTAATTAATAAAAAGCAGTTTGCCTGCCATTTAGAGTTTTTAAGGAATTCAAACAACATAGCAAAAGCAAAGCTGTCTCCCCTGTTCAAAATTTTCACTAAAACTCCATGCAAGAAAAAAAAGTTCATTAATCTAGGTTTAATTCCCTTCCTTCTGCATGGTGTAATATAAAGCCAGTATTTGCTAAGTGAGGTCAATGGCAATTTTGTCACGTTACAACTGAAGGAAGACTTAACTTCACATCTCAACCTTCAAGAATTAACCTTCCAGAAATTATTTGAATCTTTTCTTCCAGAAATCTTCACTATGCCACTTTAAACATCTTCAAGTACTGACTGAACTGACCATGAGGAAAACTGAGTCTCAGGAAACAGCACTTCAGTTTCAAAGAAGTAAGTTTTAGTAGAAAAGACTTCTTCCTACAAGTACGGAAGTTCAGAGGAAGCTACCAATCCTCAAAAATCTGCAACCAGGATAGGGAACAGCTTGCGACCTTTAAGCTGGACACACTGAAACTAATGCAGTGAAACAACAATGTCTGAGTAAGACCTTCCCAATGCTTTCAACCTAATTTATCTTTTAGTCTCAGATCTTCTACTGCTACATATTTTGCACAGGCTTCTCCTTAAAATATGTTTTGAAAGTATTTAATTGAGTTTCAGCAAAGATATAGTATATGCTCTCCATTTTTTCCTTAACGTTGCTGTGTCAACTCGTATGGTCCTCAGAGATCCCCTCACAATCAATGAGATTAAAGCTTGATGAAAAAAAAATCATGACCTTCTACTCAGCAGCTCTGTTCTCTCTCACATCTGGAAAAGTCAGAAGACTCACTGAACTGGGGGCAAAGCTTTCGTTCAAAAATGCAAAACAGGTCTGTCTCCATTCCTCTACCATAAATCTTCCTGGCAAAGCACAGCCCATGAAATAGTACCATACTTTTATGGAAGAGCTCCGCTCTTAGAGAATAGGTACACCACAGCCCTTGAGGCACTGGGATCCCTTCCCATCTCTGAGCAAGTGATACAGGCACCACATTAGTATATAAAAACCAGCTCTATCAGAAGAGGAAATGCACTGGGCTGTAGCAGGCATCAAGTTTTGTTCCATTTCCACTGAGGTGAGAGTTTCTTTTCTGAGTTTGAGATATTAGATCAGACTTCATCTCAGTATCATAGAAGTTCCCAACAGTAACCAGGAAGAAAATACAATACAGTTGCTTGTAGAACTATAACATGTTTCCCTGCATATTTTTTCCAGGACCTCAGTGAGGAAGCGTCTTGAGGCAGCCAGATGTGTTCCCATGGGCTCTCAGGCCTCCTGTAAGAACACAGCACGCAGAAGCAGGATTCTGAGCAGCCACAAACCTGTGATGAAGTCCCACTCAGGGCCCTTAGCAACAATGAGAACACAAGCGAGCAGGGAAGAAAGTCTTTCAATTTGAAAATTTAAAAAAAAAATCAATTATTTCTGCAAAGGGTGAGAAAAGTAATTAACCAAAACTTCACTGCAGTGTTTGGTGTTTACGCTGTAACTCTCAGGAGGTTTTGGCCAGCTTTTTACATTACAGAATTTTCTAAGCAAACATGTTGCTTACTTAAAGGGAAAGATTTTATTGCCTGAAAAATACAATACACATCTGCAATTTTCTACACCCACAGCTATAATTAATCTCCTCTGATTACAGCCACTCCCTGACAAGATTCCATGTTATATTTAAACACTGGATGCCACTCTGCAAGTAAAAAAAAAAAAAAAACACAACAGAACAA
Source organism: Numida meleagris (assembly GCF_002078875.1). NCBI lineage: Eukaryota > Metazoa > Chordata > Aves > Galliformes > Numididae > Numida > Numida meleagris. The sequence goes on along the minus strand of NC_034415.1, from coordinate 26,690,647 downwards.
TAGGATCATTTTCAAAGACTCCATAGCAGCGTAGGATTTAGAATCAGCCATGTCCTTTAAATTGCACTATCAACTGCCCATCCCAGCCAGAGCTAAGAGTGACCTCTAATTGCCACGATAATGGGCTCAGAAGTCTCTTGAGAAATATAAAGCATAGATGTTTTCTGTTCTACAGAAGAGGTATGAGATTGATGTTGTATTATACAGAAATACTTCAAACTCAATGACATATGGTTGGGGAAAGCACTTCTGTGACACTCAGACTGTAAGGATCAGCCCCCATAAATAAAGTCCTGGGTTGTATAAGGCACCTTAAGAATGTAACCTTTGTACATCTTGCCAGAGGTTTGAAACAACACACACACACATGTGTTTATATGCATACAGATATTTAGTCAGGATTGGGAAGATGTACATGTCTGTAATTGTTTGCTGAAATCTATTGAAGCCTGTCTTTCGTAAATATAAACAAACATCAAACACTGCAAATGTCAAATAAACTCACACAAGAGAAGAAGAACCTCACAAACTTAAATGAGAAGATACTCCTTTTACTATTTGTTACGGAGTTCGATTTAAAAAATAAAAGTAAGTTGTTTCTCTTTAGGAACAAGCTAATAGAAGCCTCAGAGCATTAGATTTTTAAATTCAGTTTTCCTAGAAGTTATGTCATCAGACCTGCAGGGAAACGCCCATCCCAAGTGCAACATGGCAAGTCAGATTAATCCCCTGTGTACATCCAATAATTTCGGTGGATTCTTACCAGGGATGCATTTAGCTAAACATGTTGAGTTGGATGAAAAATTACAAATTAAGAATATCTTATCCACCCACATCTGCCTCACCACGTCATGAGGCAAGGGGAGGCAAGGAGTCAGCAGACTGCTTTTTTTCTTTTTAATTAATTTCATTCTGTTTTATATTACAGACATCCAACTAAGATTCAAGCCCATTGTCTTCGGCATTGTTGAAAAACACATAATGAGGCACAGTCCTAGACACAAAAATGTATTGTCTAGACAAATCAGACATAGCATGTGGGGATGGAAATATTAATCCATTCCCTCAAAAAAATGGCAAACAGAGGAAAAAGAAATGGAGAGATTTGGCCAAGGGTCAAAGAATAACCCTCAGTCAGCCCCCTGAACTGAATCCTGAGACTTAGTCCAGTGATCTGGGCAGAAAGACACCAATCAGATACTGTCATGCTGAACATATTAGAAATCTTCCTACACACAACTACAGTCTAAAGTTTTAGACATGAGAGGAAAAAGAAGCATATACATAAATAAATCTATTTCTGCCACTGTAATTTTTAAAACCTTAATAAGCAAAGGAGAGGTTATAAAAATCATCCAAAAATGACAATGCAAATAAAAAGCAAAATTGGCAATGAAGCCATCCAGATCCCTCTGTCCAGCACTTGCCCTCCGGACAGACCTGTGCCATTATGCAGCATCAGCAGTGCTTCAGTTCAATCGATTCAGAAAAACAGACTCTTTCAAGCTCAGTATTTCAAGTAAACTAAACTGCAATAGGAAGTCAAATATCTATTTCAATTGAGAGGTTGTATTTAAAAAAATATATTGTCTCCTGTTACCTTCATTGGGCATTTAAAACTACTACATAGTTAGACCTGGAAGCATCAGCACACATAGCCAGCACACAGCTTTCCTTGGGAACACTGAGCTTGAGCAAACTGACCATTGTTCAAGGCTTCAAACACTTGGTGAGGTTAGTCAAAGGATTAAGCAAAGTAACCAAGCAAAAGGAAGTCAGGTTTCAGACAAGGTCCCTCACCAGAGTGTGGCTTTTGATAGAGCAAATTAATTCCCTTACAGCAACATTAATTTCTCCAAACACAATAAATGGCAGCACACCACTACTCACACATCCACATGTATCATCTTACACATCTGTCAGCAACAGCTGGTGCTTCAGCCACTGGTCCTGACATGGCCACACATATCCTCCTATCTCTTAGCTGTGTTAGACCTGATTATTCAACAGAACCAGCATCAGCAGTATATAGGAAGGTTGCAGTTGTTGGCTCCATGACGCTTGGATATCTCCCTATCACATGAAAAGTAAATATGGGACATGCAGCATCAACATTCTTCTTCAGAGAGCACAAAGGCTGAGCTATTTTGGATTCTTCCAGGTTTGGAAAGCGCGGCACGATGCTGAGAGCAACGTCTGGCCAGCAGCAGTGCAGACACTGATATTCTCTGCTACTGCAAATCTCCACATGAGCAATGCTACACTTTGTGATACGGTTTGTGCTGTTTTCATAGAGTTTTGTAAAGAATTAGGGTAGCAGGGGAAAAAAAAAATCTAACATCGATATTTTGAGAAATAATTTTTTTTTCCAGAATTCTCAACTTTGCTACTAACTCATGAGTAAATAATGCATCTGTTCCTGAAATCAAAACTGCTGAGATGCTAATTCAGCATGGTACTTAAAATATATGAGGAACTGTCAGTAGAGTTAATGGAGTTCTTACCAGCTTTGTCAGGCATGTGCTGAACTGGAACCCAGGCTGTCATGTACTTGTGGCCAGACAAAGGCTAAGTGAAACCAGAACAGAAGCAGGAAAATTGCCAAGAGGACTGCAATAAAAGAAAGTTTTAGTAACTACGTTTTGATGGAGACCGATCAGATTTCACACTCCAAACTCCAGTATTGAACCCTCCTTTACACAGGCAAAACACCTTCAAGCTTGATTCAGGTTGGATGACAGGATTTGGCTGCCATGTGGATCTGAATCAAAAATGCATGGCAGAGATTCCTGCACAGGCAACGAGATGCGGTTTCACCTCCAGTCACAAAATGCAGCTCAGTTGAAGAATATATATTACAGTCTGAAAATCAGAAGTCTTTCCTAAACATAAAATACATTTGGTCAAAACTTGAAAACATTTGATGGTTATAATTTAATGCAAGGTATTTAAATCATAAGAAAAGCACATACATCACGTGCTACACTGTACTTTAATTACTTATTACTTTAGTATCAGTGTGCCTACTTCTGGAGTATTATTCATTTTTACAATGAAATAAAGATCATACTTTACAGTTGTTTGCAACTGCATTCATGTTAAACAAAGAGGATAAATTTTTTGAGTAAATCACAACAAACAAGATCAACACTGACATTTGGATTGCCGTGTGTTTTCACAAATCAAAGAATAACCCACAAAGTAGAACCACAGGGCGTTCAGAAATGGGTAACAGAGATGAGTAAAAGCATAGATATACTCCGATAAAGTAAAAAATGGAAGAAACAAACATATTTACTTTGGTAGGAACACGAATACAAACAATAAGGCTGCTATCCAGCTAAGTCAGATGTGCAGGTTAATTGTATCTCAGAATGCAACAGGTAAGGCATTGCAACAAAACAAGCGTTCATGCAATTGTAACAGGATGTGGGTGTCACTGGGCCCAAAACCTTAACAGAAAAAAAAAAGATAACTAACAACTACGTACATGGATATTTGCACTAGTCCCAGTGATAACAGCAGAAATAAATAAGGTAGGAGAACATGAACCCTCACTACTTGAGCATGATCAAAAGAACTACCCCCAGCAGGGAGTTAACATTGTCGTCAGTTCTAGAATTCCTCCCTTCTGTTTTCTCTCCGGTACAATTACCGCTGCCATTGCGAAAGAGAAGGGACTGGGCAAAATGAACCTCCCCTTCGACTTGTTCTAACAATCAAACAAATCAACACACAGGTCCCTTGGAAGAATGGCTAAAAGAATGGTGCAGTTCTCATTTCAGATGCTTAGAGCTTGTTACACAAGAAAGGTAGACATCAGTGGTTTTCATATTCATTTAGATCTCAGAAAACAACTTGATCTGGGAATGAACATCCACAGCGCTCTCAGAGACAGAGCAAACCCTCCCAGGTAAGCCGGGTAATGCCCAAGCTTGCCTCAGAATAAATACTGTGAAGGGTGACGCGTGGAACTAGAAGGGTGGAGCTTACCATGGTTCTAAGCTGTAATGAACTTTCATGCAGTTCTAACAACTCTACAGCATTCCTTTCCCTTTCTTGAGGCTTGAATTCTACTGCAATACTTGCAGAAAATAAACTTGCAAATGCTGCAAACACAGAGAGAACAGACTTAAAGAGTCAATTTAAAATTCCTATGTTACAAGCCAGAAAAAAAAAGAACTCTGATCTTTCTTTAATGCTTTATATCTTTTTAAAGAAAACCATGCAAGAATTTCCATACTTGTGAAAAAATTAAGTGATGAAATTAAAAAGATCACACTTCATAGAAGCACCGTACATTTTAATGTCAGAAAAATTAAGAACCAATTTTAAAAATGCAATTCTGCAAAATTCTGTTTGTCCATGATCTGGGCCCTACTAAGACTTAGGTATGTGTAAGCTGACCTGGACGAATAATGCAATGCCTTTGACGTCAGCTGGAGAGTTTATATCAGGCAAGCCACTCTTCTTTGCATAAGCAATCTGCATAATTAAGTCATTTTCCTTAATGTAAAGTGGTTTGCGCCTTAAGAAAGACAGCAAAAGAAAAACTAATGCACTGATGTTCCACAGTGTTTCTAGAGGTGGAAAGGCCAACTTTCACTGCTGCAAGATACAGACAGAAAACCTGTTTGAATTTGAGTTCTCTTGTCTTTACTTAATATGGATGGTACGAGAATAAAGAGGAGGGACAGCACAAGATTTGCAGCCCTGCAGTAATGAGAAGCAAAAATAAACAGCTTATCAAATTAATAAATAAGCATTTTCACCTAAAAGGCAGTGAAGAAGGAAGGATGCGCCATACCATAGGTTAGATCCACAGCACCTCCAATGCCTGAGGACATCCTTGGATGACAAGCACTTCCAACCACGTTACTCAGCTGGAGCAAGGCATCAAATGAAAATTCCTCTGAGTGGGCTGCCCTCGATTTTTCCCAAACACACCATTTCTTCATAAACCCTGCCTATTAATCTCCACTGACAGCCTACAGATTGTTTGCAAATCGTTATTTGTGTCATGGAGGATATCATACTCAAATTGCAAATCTTTTCTGAGCCATAAAGGAACAAAAAGTTCAGAGAAGAAAAATCAATAGTGTAAAAAGAACAGTTCCCCAAACGTTTGTACAACCAACAGCCTGTTCATACCAACATGCCTGCCGAGCAAATAAAGGACCCAGACCAGCAAAGCACTTAAGCACATGCTTTAACTTTAAGCACGTGCCTAAGTGCTTTGCTGGAAAAAGGCCCAAAGAAAAGAATGAACATGGTTAACTGAAAAGCCCTTCGGAATTGGATTGACTGCTTTGTTTTTCCATTAACTCTAGTTGCTAGTAAACACACATTTGGTCTCAGCATCCTGCCCAATATATTTAACCTCCATCACAAAAATAGCGATGGGATAAGGCTACTGATAAGACACAAGTAAAAGCAACACCCTTATGTCTCTCTGATAGGCAAATCCACAAGAAGGCCCCAACCATCCAACACTTTAAAATATTCACTGCGCAAGCCTGCACTGTCCTTACTCCTCCACCTCTTACATCGAGCTCCCCACAACATACTCTTCCTCCCAGCAAACCCCTCTGAGGGAAAGAATCCTAAGCCTGGGGGAGATTGCTTCCGACTGCGGGCTTTGGGAATGTGACTGGCTTTTTGAAGAGCTCCACCTGGGCCATTAATAACATTTTCATATGCATCAAATTCAGCCTAAAAAGAAAATGAAAACAAAATTCACTAGAATATCTTAAGAAAAATGATTAAGTTAAAAAAAATACCTAGAGAGTCCAAAAATGGAAAGATGATTAGGGAAGGAGGTGAAGTTGGAGCGAAACAATAATAAAAAGCCCTAAGAACACATCATATATTCATAGCTCTTGAATCATTAGGGCTCCACATGACAGCTCTCACAAGCACTGGTACGGCAAACTTCCTCACTTTTAAGCAGGAGTGAAAGTGGTTAAGCCCTAGGACAAATAATTTGAAAATCTCAGCACAAGTCTGATCTCAGTGAGTTGAAAGGAATGCAGACTGCCCAAAAACACAGCAGCTGTTTGTTTTTTCTGCCACCTTTCCAAGGTTCATGTCTGGAGTGAGGATAAACAGTTCTGAAAAAAAGTTATGTGAAGTTCAGACTTTAAGAAAATAAAACATCAGACTAGCATTTCTTGCAGAAAGATTAAAAAACCCCAAACCTTAAATTATTCAGTCCTGGAAGTCTTCAGGTAGAGCTCTCAGGAGCAGAGAGGTAGATGGCTTGAGGCTTCAATATATTAAAATGCTTTCTCCGAACCAGTCTGCACTTTCAAAAGCTTGGCACGATGTGATTCTCTTGAGCAATATTCCTCCAAGCACAGTTTCAAATTTAATAAGGTAAAACTGTATTCCCTATTGCATGTACGCATGTGTGCATGCACGCACACACCAACACACACACACACTCCTTGAGAGAAACCAGCACTAGAGAGATGCTGCACAAAGCCTTAAGAGATTTTCCTGAAGTGGAAAAATCAGTGCAGCAACAATACGGTTTGTGCCATGTCATTTTGGATATGCTCTTTTTACTCTTCCTCCTCCTTTCTCCTTCCTACCGTTCTGTTTGTGTTAAATCAGATGAGTATCTGCTTTAAGTACATAATTAATATCTCATGATAGGCTAGGCAATGAAAAATCCCTTGACTGTTAACATTTATAGTAGGTATAACTTTCTTTTGATCCACAGCATAACCCAAAAAAAGAAAGAGTTAATAGGAAATTTACTTTGATAGATTACTAGCGGAGCTAACCCATATAAATAAGGATTGTCTGTGTTGTTACAGGCATGTCAGAAACAGCAGTAAATTTCAGGCACCATGTTGAGTTCCAACATCTGTTTATGAACTGCCCTTATTCACAAAATGAACAGTTGCTACAGGACAAAGCACAGAAAAAACATCTGAAACAAACTGGAATTAAGCTAGAAAGCTCTCCCATTGTGATTGTACCTGGTGCTACTGAGGTATTGGTGTGAGGAATGAACAGTACAAAACTCTCCTTTGTCTGAGACACGCACAGATCTATACATATACACATATGTATCACATATACAAACATCACCCAACCTAAGATACTATCCATGAAGTAGACTACAGGCACTGCTCCTTTCCAAATCTAAACTGTGCTTGTATCTCCACAGAGCCTGGGGACAGAAGCAGAGGGCAAGAAAGGAAGTGGATGGGGATAAATATGAAGAGAAGTTAACAGTGCATTGTGCTCTATACGTACCCCAGTTTCCCTTCTTTGCAGGGAGATCCAAGTTCAATCCAGCATTAACCTTCAGCTCAAATGCTGTGGTTCAGAATTTAAGGACAACATCACACCTACTTCTTCCATTTAGACAGGAAGCACACTCAATTTGTTTCTTGAAACTAAAGTAATATCATAATATTGCTTTTACTGAAAGAGATTTTAGTAAGTACATTGTATACAAGGACAAACAACCCTTAAGAACTCCCAACTACAGGTTCATGGGAGGAGTTTCAGAAAAATGGAAATAACTTTCTGCAGTGGTACGCTGTTCTCTCTTATGCTAGCGTGCAGATCCAATCTCAACCCTCAGAAGAAAACTCTTAGAAAATAAGGATGGAAGGAGAAAACACCATCTTCAAAATTTCAGAGTACAGTGAATGAAAACAGGAGCTATTTCTTTAATCCTAACAAAACCATATTACATCTGCATAAACACAAGTAGGCTGAGAGGGCTTTTCTTGTTCGCTTCTGGATTTGTTTGGTGTTAATTTTTTGTTTTGTTTTTTAAATAAAACAAAACACATCTTTCCACACCCTCAGATAAGTTTTGCACAGGCGACTTATGCAGTAAGAAGGGCCCCCCAAACCCCTCTTTCTCACTGACAAGTCACTGTGCAAGGGTATTTGGGGCAACTGCAAGGCTGCTTCCATGGACTCAGTCCTGCACTAACAGGCAGGCACAGGGAGCCAGGCAGTGACAGCAGGACAGCCATAATTCTGGGACTCTGAGCTGACTGCAGCTTCTCAGGTAGTGCAGGGACAGGCTCTCTGAGGAATGCTGCTCGTTTCCAAACCTCCACTCAGGAAGAGCAAAAGGATGCATACATACTGCAGAGCACCAGCAAGCTCGTAACTCAGGCTGACACATCTGAGATAGCAGAACTTGAACTAAAATAAAGCGGACAAACACAGGCTTTAACTTAGATTAGCAGCTCTAGAGGGAACTTAAGGCTGAATACGAGTAATCTGAGAAATAAAAATCGAAGAAAATAAAGTTGCTCATTCCTCTTTCTCTCTCTAACATCTAGATATTACCTGAAGCCGGCTAATACTAAAAGACAAAATAAAGAACTCCCTCCCTTCACTTTAAAATGAAGCTAACAGACATGGTAGAATCTGAAGCTTTAACTGTCCTGTCCACAGGAGAATTAAGTTTCCTAACAATGGTAAAAATGACTACAGTCATCTTTGGTGTATGACACTGCAGTCATTATTGCTTTGTCTGCTTCTCCCAAGTCAGACAGTCAGAATCCTACCATCAAAATTTAATTAAAGAAGGTAGTAAGAAAATAAACAGCCTTTCTTGGAATGTCTTTGATTCCATAAGCACATACACATTTAATCCACTGAAAACTGAATTACAAGCTTTCATCTAATGAGCAGCTTAATGGAACGGCACTGGAATAAGGGAACGGGGGAAGGAAAAAAACCAAATCCTTGTCAATTTCATATAACACATTATATATTTATATAACACTGGGCTCACTATATGGGAACATCAATTTGCATGCTACAATAAAAGCGCTTGCTATCTTAAAGCGAGCACAAGGCAAAGCCAGGGACCTGCACCGAATCAATAACCAGATCTTACTTGAAGTGCCAGATGGCCTACCACAAAGAAGAAATGACAGAACATGTAGAAGTGTCTGCCTTCTTTAGAAGCATTCTTGAACGCACTGTATCATTGATCTAAGATGATTTTTATACGCAGATGACAGGTCAAGCATAAAAGTATGCTATTATAAAGGTTACAGAGCTGGCAAAGAAGCAGTATCACTGCTATGGACAAAGAACCACTTTCTTTTGAAGTCTGCGTTGTCAGGATATTTACATTTCACAGTTAAAAGGCTCCTCTCTGGACAATATGAATGCTAAAACAAACAAGAGGAAAAGTCCTATGTAAGCGAATGCTACTTTAAAGAGATAATGTAAATCAACCCTGACATCATCAGTGTCATCCTAAAGCACGATGAGAATTTCCAGTGAAAGTTACTAACATTAAACAGATTTAGATAGCCAGCCAACAAAAATAAAGCAAACGTATAACTAAACTGCCTTCCAGTCCAAGGCTGCTGCTTCAACCATGTATTACAGCGCAAAGGAGAGGAGGAACACCCCAGTGGTGAAAAGCATTTGGTTGGGAAGTCTGGTGAAAGAATGGGTCCAGAACAAATAATTTATAGTGTGATCTGTACAAATACATACGTCATTTGTAACTGCGAGTTAGACAGAAAGCTGGACAATCCAGCTCAATGCTTAGAAAAATCCTACCCTTCAAATTGCATGGCTGTTTTCCCATCTATAAAACAACAATATCACCTTTTCACTTAAGAAGAGTATTCTAAGGCTGAAATGATTAAGATTCTTTCATACACAAGACATTGCAGAAGAGTAAGTTATTTCTTTCTTTTTTAAATAAAAGGAGAAGAAGGAGATGAGAAGACTCTTATGGAACAATAAGTTTAAGTGAGTTTTAACAATTTTAAGCACAGTATGTACTCAATACAGTGCACAGACTTCATCCTACATAGCTTTTTCTTTTCCTTCACTGGATGAGAACACTCCTGGAATGTTATTGTTTTCAGGGGGTGGTTTTTAAGAATTTACTGTGAATGCATGCATTATATATGTGCACAGTGAAACACTCCTGGGGCTGTAAATGACCCAAGAGTTCATAAACATGGCTATTTTCTTATCTGGTTCAAATTTATGCAAGAAAGCAATTGTTGCACAGTTCTTGCTGAACAGAGACCCAATTTCACAAGGGACAAGGGCTTTGCATGGGGCTTTCCACAACGTTTCACATAAGCATGAGTTCAAAGAAGATGACAGATTGTTTATAACATGTCTTGTACCATCGGGGTCTGATCCCTGATGGTGTTCTCAGAAGCTGAAGCAAAGGAAACATACACCCCCTGAACACACAGCCTATAACAGCACAGAACCACGAGGACTGTTTAAAAAAAAAAGAAGAGAACTGAAAGACAACAAGCCTCTCTGTGGTTTCTGCCTCATCTTTCCTCAGAATTGAGGGCCATAAGATCACAACCTCCTTTAATATCCATCCCCCACCTTCAGAGAAGCACAGTTATCCAATGCTACCACTACTGAGTAAGTCAGCAAGCTGGATCTGAAGGACTCCTAACCATCTCTTCACAAACATTATTACGGGAAGATTATTATCTGACCCTTAGAGAAACTAGTAATTATAGTGTTCATGTGTATATTGCTCCTGCATAGGATCAACAATGGAAGGGTTGTTTAAACACAGCTCCTTTGCCTTCATGGAAAACTTTCTGTTTGTACCTCTCATCACCTCCAGTAAAAGTTAATGACTATTTTGGAAAAAATAAGAAACAAACATTTTCTGATGTACCATAGCATTCTTATTTAAAGGGCTCCTTACAACGTAGGATGCTGTATTTTGAAACTGCAGAAATAAGACCTTCACCAGCAATGAACACATGAACCCCGATTTTTATTTCCAAAAAGTGCTGGAGAATGTTTTAACCATCACACAGACACTCACATATACATGCACTCTCAAACTACCACACTAGGCAAGATCAGAGCTTAACAGCCAACAAAACACACATTCAATCCCTGAGATCATTTTCCTGAAATAGAAAACTACATATGTTTCTCAAATTTCACATCAAGCCACTGCACAGCCCGAACTGCAGGGGAGAGCAGAGCCAAGCCTGCTTTTGGGCTTGGGGGAGTACGAAGGACCTGAAAACAAGATGATTCCTTTCATATCGCCACATTTCTCGTCCACAATCTAAACTTACAAACACCTCCGTTTAACAGCATTTCTGGTGGGGGTTGCTTATCAAGCAGTCTTTGCTTTGTCAAATTAAGACACATTGCCTTGGATTAGTGAGACTCCCTGAGTTCAAAATGACTTCATGGTTGGCTCAGAGTTCACTGTCTCTGTGGCAAGTTGCCAGTAATACATCTACTACTGCGCCTGCCCCCAATCCTTTTCTATACTGACCTAGCTGACTTTTTTTTTTTTTCCAGCAGCAAACGAACACAATAGAAAACTAAGGGCTAGATGCTGTCACAGCTAATTAAGAATCCTAACAACTTAAAAAAAATAATCAAAGCGGTAAATATTTGAAGATCTGAATTCAAATCCCCGAAATGCAATGTCTCAATGTATGTCAGAGCTGCTGGAAAGGGACAAGGCTGTTTTTCTTTGCTCTGCAGATACAGTTTGACCCTATGAAGGGCTCCCGTTCTTGTGGAAAACACATTAAGTTTCTCTTGCTAATATTTTGTAAAGGGCATTTGTACAACAACAATAGCTAAAGCTTCCTGTTTGCCTGTATGCTTCCTGGCTTGCGTTAACAAGACCTGTTAACAATTTTCTTATTTAGCACACAGAGCTCTTTCAGCCTCCGCCGACCCAAGGACACGCCGTTTTTAAATTAATCATTAAGAAGAAAATATCAAGCAGTAACGGCTCACATTGCACCTGCCCTTCACATCCCTGATCATTTTTGCAGCTACACGCTTCCTATTTTCTTACACTGCATCAGTCTGTGTGTCACCAGACTCCAAAGAACATGTTTTGAATTTATTAAAAGCCTAATAGAAGTGGAATTCTGTCTTGTTTGGCAAAGGCGTCGTCACAGGGACACTTGCTGTTGGCTTCAGGACAGGAAATTCATGGCACTTTCTTTGTCCGATCCACAAAAACACCACCGCTTCCCTCCCAACCAGCCCTTCAAGATAATCCCCCCTTCTCCAGAGACTTCTCAAAACAAGTCTGTACGTCTGAAGCCTTGGGTTTCATTTCATAAACAGGATACAAAGCCCGAGTGCAAATCAGGATACTGTCACTGCCACATGGGCTGCAGTGCTTATCAGGAAAACCTTCAGAATATTCCCAAGCCCCTTTCTTTGCAGAGAGGGGCCTAATTTTTAGATCAGACATCTTCTAAGTAGGCACAAAATATAAAAAAGAAGAAGCCAAACACCAGAATCCCAGCCAAAAGATATACATTAGTCACGGCACAGCTAGGAAGGAAGGGAAGGGCAGAATCTGGTGTCTGCGCTGCTTCAGTTACCACATCTTACTTACTTATTGCTCAATCCTTTAAAAGACACAGACATCCTTCAGATAATCATCAAACTTACATCAGTTTGTTTCTTCTGCAGCACCTTTAAACATACACTTCTCTTCCAAACTCTCTTCCCTCCCAAAGTTTCTAGCCTACGTGGAGAAAAACCTTGGTGAGGACTCTACTAATTCATGGAGACATAATGCCTCACAAAGGGAGAAGAAAGTAACCTCACAGAATCACAGAATGGCTTAGGTTGGAAGAGACCTTAAAGGCCATCCAGCTCCAAACCCTGCTGTGGGCTGGTGGCCACCCACCAGATCAGCAGGCTGCCCAAGACTCCATCCCAGCCTGACCTTGGGCATCTCCAGGGATGGGGCATTAACCTAGTAACACTATCCGTGTGTGTCATCTTAACAGGTGAAGAACAAGCACATGAATGAAAAAAGAATCAAATCCTCAAAGGCATTCAGCAGTCTGAACACCTCCATAGATGTACATTTAATTCACTTCTCCAAATCACAGAGGAGACATCATGACAGAGAAGTCTTGAATCTGGATTCCTGGATTCAGATATACTGTATATTAAAAGATACCCCTCTCTCACAAACATATATAGCATAATACTAGGTAGTTATGTGGTTCCTAGAAATCTTTAAGAACCACAATCATTTGTGTTTCAGTTCACAGCCTGTAATTAACAATATGAGCATCTTTCCTTTAAAATTCACTTTCTCTGAATAAATTCATGATCCTGAGATTTGTGTTGGATGCAGTTAGTTTACAAAAGATTCCCCGGCAAAACATCTGCTATATCATTTTCCCTGACATGAAGGCTAGCAGTTAAGGACTGACTAGACAAGTATTTCCACAGGAAAATTACTTGGGTCACCACTCATATATGAGATGATGTCTCTACTAGATAAAAAATCACTTTCCCCAGCTATTAACACACTTGCAGTGTGAGAACACACACACAAAAAAATCCTTTGTATAAATACTCTCTTCGTTCCAACTTTTTTCTGCAGTTTTGGGAGCTACTTTAAAAGAGTCCTAAGTCTCTGTCTTCTTCACTCATTCTGGCACCTCTTGAATTCTTATGAATGATTTGCCAACATTTTCTTTAACAGATACTGAATTATTCGTCCTCAACCTGTGGCTTATAGTACGATGCTGGACACTTTCCACCTCAGTTACTGTCAAGCCTGACATTCTTGCCTGCATTTCCAAATCCTCCTCCACAGGTTCACTGTCTGATTACCAACCATCTTAAACCATGTAGATCCAGCAGAGACCATCTAGTTTTCCAGGCAGTGGGTTGGAAGTGGCTCTGAAGCAGAACGCTGGATCTAAATGCATATGACTTCTGAGAAATGCGTGTGTGAATCCTACCTGATACCACAGCTTAGCCATATTCCTGTCTGCAATCCAATCCTTCACGAGACTTCAAAAATACAACAGAGTTGCAGAAGTGCAACTCTGATAAAAACACTCTGTCCATAATACAATTATCTCTAAGTAAATCGGATATCTATTTAGATTTTGTTAGGATAACTTCATCCAAAGCACCATATAAAGAAAAAGTGATCAGAGGTTGTAGATGGTGGGTGGAAGATAGCAGTGAGTCACACTCACCATGAGTAAAAACGCTGAGCCTCTAAAAAGCACTGCTAGTATGTCTGTGAAAAGACAGCTCTTTCTCTCCACAACTGCACTTCTGCAATAAGACCAAAGTATTTCAGTGGCCAAACCAACGTTCACTGTTGTAACCCTGGGGGTAGGAGCAGGAAAGTTGCAAAGTTTTCAAGTTTTTAAACCAGAGAGCTGTCAGAAAAGCTTTTTAATGCACTAGAGTCAGCTTCTGGATCATTCAGAACAGTTGCATGGTCTTTCATCAACTCAAATGAGAAATCATGAAAAGCGAACGCTTTTAATAGGGAATGTTGCAGACAACAATCTTTTAAGAACAATGAGAATCAATGATTTGGAACTCATCCTTTGCAGTTCATAGGCAGATGATATTCACTGAGATATACAGACAGCTCTTCTAAAGAGAGTAGGTAAAAATCTCAGAGTATGTTTGAGTCGCTCAGGTATTCTTACCTGAACTTTCTGCTTATTATATATCCACTGGAAAAAACTTCCCTTGGCAACAAGGTACTTCAGGCCAGCAGAATTGTTTGAAGGTGAAAGACAAACGATTTCATACTCAGAAACACATACCAATAGCTGCTTTCAAATACTTCAAATCCCGGTCACAGGCTGCTTGACTTTGTGCACTGAGCAATTTCTCTGAAGCCAAAAAGACTGTACATCGTTTTTAAATGTTAAACACACACAATATGTTTTAAGGAGCCACTTAAAAATGTGCAGAAGCAAGAGTAATCGTTTCAATGCAAGCAAAAATCCTTCCTATATGAGCGTCCCTGGAATTATTTGAGTTTAGTAAAAGACATACCACCTCAACAGATTAAAAAAAAAAGTCTCTTTTATGAGGGTCAAGTAATGCGTGATTCACAATGACTTAACACTGTGCCTTGCCCTGTGAATAAGCTCCTTTGTGCACAAGGGGAGAAAAGGTGGTAAGAATCTCACACTTGATAAAATCCCACTTCCACGGTATTACGAAAGATCACGAGCAGGATGAAATACTTTACTTCAAACTACAAGGCAGTTCTTAAGAAACAAGTGTGCACAAGGGAAAGTGGAAGATGGGAAAAAAATTAGGTTTGATTCCAAGAAAATATTTCTTGTCCTTCCTTTCTTTTTTTTTTTTTCCCCCTTTTGTTACCACCTAAGACATTCCAGTAGGGCTGAAACAATCAGTTTAATTTGGAGGAGTGCACACTGAGGCAGCAAAGGAGGACATACAAGGACCTACTTTATCAAAAATAGAATAATCTTTTTCCTACTGCTAAATTGGTAATAATAACAGTTACATTTTTAAGTCTGCAGGAAGGCGTCCTCCATCAGCTCTCACACACTACACTATGTTGGAAGTTAGGAGACAGAGAAAGAGGATGCAGAAGGGGATTCTTTAGTATAATACAGCTGCATCTATTAAAAACAAGAGGGGCAGAACTTGGGACAGAGAAGAAGAGCAGGAACTCTCTCCATCAATGCTAGAGATCCCTTTGCTCAAGCAAGAGAAGAATTCTCTTCCAAGTATATCACATTCTCTGGAACTACCTCCCTTTCTTCAAAAACACATTCCAAATAATATTTGACCCCAACCTCACTTGGATCATATTCTACGTTAGCTTCTTCAGCCACCAGCACAAGGTGATCCTTTTATTATTTGCCCACACATTTCACACCATCTATTAACCATCCTAGGATCACAAAGCCAAATTCAAGCTGCTCTTAGAACAAAGTTTCAAGCAGCATCCCACCACGTGTAATACAAAGGTGTTCCAACATATAAGGGCAGATAAAAATGTTTCCCCTGTGTTCTATAAAATATAATTTGTTAGAGGACAAAGTTAAAGAATCTGTAACCACATAAATGTGACATTTAGGCATACCTATTTTCTGGGTCATCATATCTTTTCAACTGCCTCAGAAAGGCTCTCTTAGGATAAGAAGCTAGCTTTCTCCCACACAACTGCACCAAAATTTAAGTAGCACTCGATTTCTAGCACTCTTAAGTTGTTTGTGGAAAAAAAAGGCAGTTACCTTTCGCCCCCTAGACCCTGAGCAAAGGGTGCCAGTTCTAAGCTTTAGTCTTGAGTATTTGCACAATATAGAGACCCTATGGGGCACAGCCTCTGGGAGCCTGGGATTTAGCCTCTTGAACTTGGAGTTGGGTCAGGTGACAGGTCAGCTTACACTGCATGATCGTTTGGGTGAGAGTTCTATTGCTACACAGTTGACAGCTGTACAGAATACAGCAGAATCTGACTATATTTGCAATATTATCTTCCAATTCTTTGTGTAAGAATTTACTATCTTTCACTCTCTTCATTTTTTTTTTCTTTCCTGGTAAAGTCTAACAGCATCTTCCTATAATGCAAAATACATATTTAACAATAGCTGCTTATTAAGGAGACTAACTAGGGAGGAAAGAGCACTCAGAAAAGAAATATATCTGATGCAAATGCATTTTCCATTTCCAGAGACTAAAACTAGCTTCTAACAATTTTCATTTCAGACTGATTTTTGGACAGATACAACTCAACAGCCTCTAATGGAAGTAACTGTGAGCTGTGCTGAGCTGGGTGTGGAATTGGGCCACAAGACTTCTTATTTATTTTTTTTTTTTTTAACTTGACACTGTACCTCACTTTTCAGATGGAGGACTCGTTCATCTGCAAATGCATTTCATTAGATTAAAGTGGCATTAGTACAAAAGACTTTAATGGAGTTCTCTCAAAAGGTGCTGTTCAAGTTACCAGCAAGCACTGCAGGATGCTTTTGGGGAGCAACACAGTATGTGTTTTACAATGAAGTAACCACTTAGATTTTACAAGATGCCTTCCATACTTAAAAGCAGCGTTTTGTTTCAGTTTTCAAAAAGCCAAAAAAATTGTCAACAAAAACAGATTTCAAAGCATTATTAGAAGCTTATTTCACAGTAACAAGAGCAACCATATTTATGTTCCAAAACAGAATACATGGCCAATTGACTGATAGTTGTAGCAACATACTGTATCTGTGAATTACACTGCTCACAGGAACTGTGTTCAGGAATGTGCTATGGAAGCAGGAGATAGGTTCAAGATGTTTTGGAGCAGACTGAATTACAGACAGATGTACGTAACAGCACGCCCAGTCAAAATGAATTAAAGCAAAAACATACATAAGAAAATAGACTAAGATGACCAAATCATCCTGTTACAATTAACATACCTTGCAGAGACACCTGTGGCTTTCCAAGATAAGAAATCCGGAAGATCAAAGAAGTAGCCTGCCTTCTCCCAGCAAGACTCCTGCAAGTTCTAAGGAAAAAATATTTGAGAAATACAGATATTAGAGGTCAGACATGATCACTACCTTATTTTAATGAAATTAAGAAGTCTGTTGTGAGAAAACTGCAATTTCTCCAAATCCAATATTTGGATCTCTCTCTAGATGCCTGTACTGCTCACTTTGCAGTGATTTACTGCCTGAAGAACTGAGTCCTTCTCCTTCTCTGATCATAAGAGCTCCCCAAGAGTTAATGGAGGCACACGGTTCAGATCAATAACGTGGGATCTTTCAGTTCCCAGTCAGCTGCTCAGTGTCAGAGCAGGCAGGCACAAAATCAGCAGACCCCTTACTTTAAAAACATTTGCTCAAAGAATGCCTTACTTTCCAAAACAAACAATTTTATATTTATTACTTCTAAATTTTAAGTGCAGGAAGAAAACAAATACCTCTGAGAGCACACAACAAAGCTTTACAATCTATTAGGCCAGTTGATTAAAGCAAGCAAGAACCTGTAAGCCTCCAATGAAGCTTTCCCCCTCCTCACAATTGCTTTTAAAATCTCCATCAGTTTTTTAAATAACTGAAACAGTGGCTCATGTAAGAGTACATCCTAGCTGGGGTCTTTGGGGCATGGAGCCCTGTGAGGTGGCACAGTCTCAGCAGAAACACACACTAGGTCAACAGTTGCATCTAGCAGGCTATGGCAGAGCTGGAGAGGTACTTCAGAAGTAAGCAAGATGGGAAATTACATTGGTCTTCATCTCTACAGAAGAAATTTAAGGCATGATCTGCTTGCCATATTGTGCCTTTCGGATTTCAGGTCCTACCATTTTCATCTACTCTTCATAAGTTCAGGCAAAGACTCTTGTACTAGATTGCAGAAACAGATTTATTTTTTTTTTAGAAAAGTATTAAACACTATGAGTCTCAATAGCTTACAGAGTTAAAAAAGACTGATCCAATCTCAACTTTTTAACATAAGATACACAACCTTTGCATGCCTGTTCCAAATTTGAGCGTAGTTTACCCACTAGATGTATGTGGCTACTACTTCATCAAATTTAACTTTTTATGTGAAATGTGAAGGTGCTCCTTAGTTTGGTATATAGGTGATTCATCCTATTTCGATCATCCAAACCATTATACATCAGTCTTTAAGAAGCAGCAGAAGTAGACTGGCTATTAGTATTAATCATAAAAGATATTAGATTAAGAACAACTGTGCCCTTCAAGCAAATCTGCTTTATCAGAGATACTCCCTGGATCCTTACTCTATTACTTGAGGAATTCCCAAAAGCCACATGTTAGTGACATTAAAGTATATTGTTTCATGAACATTCAAATGATTCATTCTTTGCCATCTCGATGCTTTGTCATCACCAATTAGTAAAGAAAAAAACCATAGCACATCCTGATGCTGTTTCCAAACTAGTTTAAAAAAGTCTCCATGCTTTTGACACTCACTTAAGTTGACTTAATTTATTTTCACTCATAGTCAGAAATCTGTGACCACATTAAAAGCACCGTGGAAAAGATCCGGGAACATTCCCAATACTGTATTCATATCCTGCATCTCAACCTTCAAACTCACTTGTAAAGAAACTCATTCAACCCTTCAACTGAGGGGCACCCATGGATTCTTCTTTCTTTTTAAAAACAAAACAATCACAGAATCACAAGGGTTGGAAGGGACCTCCAGAGATCAAGTCCAACCCCCCTGCTAAAGCAGGAACCCTGCAGTATGTCACACAGGTAGGTGTCCAGCTGGGTCTTGAGTGTCTCCATAGAAGGTGACTCCACAACCCCTCTGGGCAACCACACAAGAAGTACTATACCTCCCAGCAGTTACTTTTTTTAAAACCTCCAGATAATTCTGAATATCTGTGGACAATGAGTTTAAGAATTATGAAGCACGGGACCTTTTAATCTTCCTGGACAAGAAAGATAAAAGAGAGAGGTGAGGAGAGCTGGTACAGAGGTCAAGGAATCATAGTGGAGGCCATTTCTGCCAAGTCAAAAGATTACCATGAAGCCACGCTGCACAGTTGTGTATCATGTTATGTAAACTGTTCACCTAAGAGTAGGACTGAAATGCACACATGTGTAGAAATGCACATGAGCTCTACTATGCAACAGGATTTTTCAGAGACACATCGAGGAACGTTCTCCTTGAGAATGAGAAAGGAGCTTTCATATTTGTATTTCACTGCTTTGTTGAGGTAGTTTATTTCTGTATTGGAAACTTCCACTTTTACTAGATATATTATTTTCTCATAAGATGCAGTGATCATCAGACATCTAATAGTAGCGAGAATGCCTTTTTCCCCCACACCAGAAGTGAAATATGTATACAAACACCAAAAATTCCCTGATTTTCATTATTGCTAATATAGACTAAATGTGAATTGAAAGATATTAAATGTCATTACAGACAGCTTTTGCATCCAAACTCTGCTGGCCACTGGATTAATTTAAGATGGGCTAGAAGTAAAACTTATGATTTACCACAGGGCATTGGTCTGTATTTCATGGCTACTTATCAGTCAAAACCCACGCATTCAGAAACCATTCCAAACTGGTGTGTGAGAAACCTAGATTAAAACCATCAGGGACAGATGGAATTAGAAAAATGTTTTACCGTTTAGTGTAAAAAAGAAAGTTGGCATGAGCATTCCAGTTCCATATCAGGTCAAGATCTAAGTCATCTGAAAATGAGACACGCTCACTGAATAATAGTCTCCTTTTCCCAATTCAACCTGAACTTTGAATCTCAATCTCCCAGGCAATCAGTACAAACAGACTAAAGACAACGCACACACTCACGAGGATATAAGAAACTCATGTTCCACACCCTATTCCAACTCAGACAAAGCAAGAACTTAGAACTTACATCTCCCACACTTCAGAACTAACGCCAAATCATGTGACAGAGCCCTTCCCAGACACCCAAGATTAGCTGTAGGCAGTGTTAATATCTTTGCCAGAGCCAAGGCTGCAAACTGATCAGTTTTGCAACTATCAACTGCACTCAAATAACTGTTATAAAAAACAACAAGCAAAAGAAATAAAGTAAAACACACAAAACCCCCTACCTCCACAAAAAAAAAAAACAACCCACTAACTGAATTACCAGAGTCATAAGGCTGGAACTGTGTTCTTGGGGCTCAGAGGCCACCTTGGAAAGTAAGCTGTAAGGATGAGGCTACTGCCAAAGGTGGAAAAAACTGCTTTGGTGCATCACACTGCCTCCATAGCCAAGACACTGTCTTAGACATCTGCAGGTGTTTCCAAATCCCTGAAGCGGCCTCAAGGTAGCACCAAAAGTCAGGCAAATATCATAGTGCAGGTCAGAAGTAGCCACTTGCATGACAGAAACACAGACCACCAGAGCTGTAAGAAGGAAAATCTGTGGGAATGTTCATAAACCTCATCACATTGTAACAGAGTTGAAAGATAGAGCTGAAAGACAGACTAAGCAGAACATTCTCAGAGGTGCAGGTGTTTCAAACGTTCCAGATGTTAATCCTCTTTTTTTTTTTTAAAAGGCCATTTTGCTTAATTAGCAACTGCTACTTAAAGCCCGACTCAATAGTATGAAGTACAATCTATGCAAACATGTCTAAATTATGTATGGATTTTGATAGCAAAAAGCTGTTAAAGCATTTATAAACAATTCTTATTGAGAGTTTAGTTTGAAACCCAGTAGTGTGGACTCTTCACTGAACATGGAGTTGAGAGCTTTTTATTGGTAAAAATCTTACCAGATCCATTCAACAATACAAAATCAGCTGCAAGTGCAATAAAGGAGAGGACATGCACGAACAAATATGTTGCTGCCAAGCTAATGCCTCTCCATAGCCAGGAAAACAGACGTTTTAATTGTTTCTGCAAGTTACCCCATTGGCTGGCAAGCTGCAAGCCATGGGTGTACAAAAACAAACTAAAAGAACGATGATGCAAAATAAACGGTTGTGACTGTAACTGAAGATGTGCACAGAAAGATCACTGAGCAATGTGCCATAAAAAATATTTATTCAAATTGAGAATCATCACTTTAGTTATTAATTGCAAAGGACTTACGCTAGTCATTCGCTCTGTTAAGCAATTTTTTTTTTTTTGCTGCAGGGAGAATCTTCTTTGCTCTTATGATACTTAAATATGAGGTGTGAAAATACACTATAGGAAAACTGCATTTCATCTGGGGACAGTTACCAAGCAAATACCTATTCCCAGTTCAGCATGCCCCACCTATCTGGAATATGCTATGGCATATGGGATGAATCTTTTTTTCGG
Organism: Numida meleagris; assembly: GCF_002078875.1. Lineage (NCBI taxonomy): Eukaryota > Metazoa > Chordata > Aves > Galliformes > Numididae > Numida > Numida meleagris. The sequence goes on along the minus strand of NC_034415.1, from coordinate 26,669,087 downwards.
AAATAGCTGATTTGTAATGCCATTAGTATGACAAAAATGTAACAAGCATCCTCCTGTTTTGGCACAAGCCACAATCAAATCTCCAGCCAAAAATTAGTAAACAAGATTCTTTCTTCTGCTACCTCTGGGAAAAAAAAAATGCTAACAGATTAATTCCAGAGCAGGACCAACGGTCCCCTCAGCTCTTACACTGCTTTGTTCTTGCTGCTGTGGTGCTGGTTTGCCTCACTATGGATACAGTAATCACAAACTCACATTGTATAGGGATATGAATCTGCAGCAAAACAGTCTTCAAGTTATGAGTGCATACGTACATTTACAGCTCATACCCACACACCTAGCCACCAAAACTAGCTATGCATTTATTCAGTCGGTCAACACACTAATTCTCTAGCCAAAGTCAGTAAAGCAAAACAGCCTGCCTAGAAAAACTGCAAAAAAAAAATGGACCTGCAACTAGAGAGGGAAAAAAAAAACACACAAAACTACTGCAATAAGATTTTGCAAGATAATTCTAAAAACAATAGAAATCTAAGGGAATTATAGCAAGATAAGTGAATTATCTAGTTATTCTGAAAGATCCAGTAACTAAGAACTACTTTCTTTTTCAGAGAAGTTTACATTTTTACTTATCTTACTGAGTTCAGGAAGACTTTGTCAGAATTATCTTTCAGCTGGTTTCTAAATATTTGTGAAAGGATAATGATTCTTTTTTTTCCAACTTTATCTACAACATTCCACACTCTTAATTCAGCTGACAGCATTCCAAATTCAAATGTGGCTGTACCCACAGAAAGTAGATTTTAAAAAAAATGATACATTCATTTTGGTTTACATATGTTGCAGGTTTAACAATGGACCCTATCAGCACACAAGGGGCAAAGAAACAAAATGGTGCTCCTAAGTGGGCCACAGATGTGCACACTTTGACAAGAAAGCCCCATAAGCTATCCAGTAGCTGCATTCAGTTGAACATTTACTGCAAAAAGGCCTACAGATAAACTACACATGCAGTGGTGACTTTGCCATACGAGCACCTATCTTCAGTCACAAACATCAGGACCCTCCAATTAATTTCTTGTAGATCAGCCACTAGATGCCAGGGGGTAAAATGATTCAGCAGTGATCGAACTAAATTGAATGTAAGCCAATACAAGTCAAACAAAAGGCTGCAAAGAAACCTATTAGGTCTTCCACAATTTGGTTTCTTAATTTGAAATCTAAATGTGATAGAGTGAAAGAGTTGAAAGAATAGAATATGCTCTTAAGTCTCTACTTTCTAGTTAAGTTTCTATTCTCTGTACAGTAGAAACATGAAGAGAAGAAACACAACAGATAAAATACTACATGGAGAAGAAAAATAAAGAAGCTGATGAGAATAACTTGCAATTTGGAAGAATAACTGCAACACCCCTCCACAAATAAATACAAGTCATTTATAACAGAAAAATTACAAGAGATAAAGACCGGTATCTACTTCTTGTATAATTAAGTCAGCTCACTCGTCACAGTGAGTGAGGTCATCTTCAGTTTAAATCCTTGTAACAAAAGATGACAGAAATGAAAGAGCACAGTTAGGTCACCTTCCCTTTCTCCTTTCTCTTCATTACTTACAGCAATTCAGAGTAAATTTGATAAGTCACATTCTTTAGGAATACCTAAAACTGTTTAGATGAAAATTCAAATAATAGAAATTCCTTTGCAGAAACACAGTGTCAGGTAATGATAGGGGAGATTGAGGGTAGATGTCAGGAGGAAACTTCTCACTGAGAGGTTGGTGAGGTGCTGGAAAGAAGTCGCAGATGCCCCCTCCCTGGAGGTGTTCAAGGGCAGGCTGGATGGGGCCCCGGCCACCCAACTCTAGTGAGTGGTCTAGTGGGTGGCAACCCTGTCTGCAGCAGAGAGTTTGTGCTCAGTGACCTTTGAGGTCCCTTACAACTCAAGCCATTGCACTGAAACTGGCAAAAAGTAATTTACACTTGGACAAGCATCAACACCAAACGTGAACAGCTGACTACAGGAGGTTTTGAAAAATTCAAGTGGTGAGCATTTTTCCTTTTACCTGACAGTTATTAAAAATCTGTACGTCATCCTGTAACATACAAAACACAAGACAGAAGTGGAGTTCCACATTTTGAACAGAGCATTTCCTTCTACAGATGATCTACTTCCTAGAGACTACATGCAACTAAACTGTTCAGCTCCTTCTTGGACAGCTGATGAAGCTCTAACTAGATTTCTGTATCAGCAGCCAAAGACATCACGCTCCCTCGCTGCTGGATGCAAGGTCTCAAAGGCAGTATCTCTGGCAAGGATACCCAATGTTGAGAAAGTGCTGCTTTCACATTGATACAAAACCATCCCAGAACTAGAACCTAAGCCCCTTTAAGCATGTTCAGCTACAGTATTTTAAACATGCATACACCTCCATAACTAAACGCTACGATACTTCCAGGACACATTCATCACCTGCACCTACATTACTGAATATATCTTATCTTAAAAATACATAAGAAAAGCATATCAAATGTTTCCATTGAGAAAAACTGAAACTGAAAATTTATAAATAATCAAGTGGTAAAAAATCTCAAAACATTTTCATCACATCTGAGGGCTGGCCTTACGTAGTACATCTCTGAGCTCAATGCTAAGGTCAAAGAACTTTGTTTCTGGAATCTTATTCTCAGGCATTAACAAATAAAATGATATTAAAAAATGCTACGCAATCTTAGAGGTACTCACTTCCTTTATCCATAACAACTTAGGTGGCTGCATTTCCACAGACATCACTCCCCCGACATATCTCAAAACCCTGTGTTGCGTTGCATTGATGCGATCTACTTGGCTGACTGCACGATGGTCCATCCACATAATAACATTCCTATTGTTTTGTCCTTTAAAATACAATAAAATAAAACAAAGATTCTTTTAGGTCTTGTACAATTCCACCTCAATACTCTAAGTCACTAGACTGCAAGCCGCTTCACACTTTCACTTCTGCATGGAAAACTCAAGTACTTAAATGCACCAATAATTCACAGTAGATACCTAAAGATAAAATTCTGGCCAACCTTAAGACATGCTGAGGGCTGAGGACGCTGACTAAAACTAGTCAGGCTTGTGAGAAAACCTATGCTCTTGTAAAGTACGTTTATTCAAAGAGCCCAAACTTCTTGACATAGTACAGGTTCATTTTAAAACACAAAACATCATTTTGGTGATTAAGAATAAAAAAATATGACAAAATCTGAGCAATTAAGTTATAAACTGAAATGAATTTGGCCAATGAACTTGGCCAGGCAATTAACTACAGAGTTATAGGGATTCTTTTTCCTATTCTATTGTTAAGAGAAAACTACCCAAAATTATTTCAAAAATACTTTCATGGGAGTAGTTTATTCAAATAAGTTTATTTTTGATACGGAAGGCAAAAGCGTTTAGCAAGTCTGGGTAACACATCAGAACAAAAAGCAAAAACCATTTTAATTAAATTAACCTACAAAGGACCTACTAAACGGGTGAAAGAGTAATCCAAGAGACACTCCACATTACTCTCTTGCCGAGTACACTCCACACTCAGCTTCATAGAAGACACACTCATGCATATTTAATCTTGAAGATGTACTCCAAGACAGGTCAGATCTATGAGAAACAACACCATGCTGAATATGGATTCAAATACAATTTAGACCTCTGAAACTGCCCGAACTCAGACCAGTGCATGCCCAGTGTGACAGTATTCTGTCTGTTCTTGTCTTTATACTTGATAATGTTGTTTAAAGTCCAAGTTCTTGGGGATATTGGACGGCAAAAAATGAGAACTGAATTTGATTCAGAAGACCAAAATAGCCCCAGACATCATTAGACACCAAACAGATCAAAGACACTCAAACTGAAAAGTAAATAATCTTTCCTAAATTTAGCAAAGGACATTTTGGAAGCAAAGCTGCTTTTTTTTTTTTTTTTTTTAGGAATAGGAAATAACAAATATACATGAGAAAAGAAAGGGTATAACAACAGAATTGTGATTATGGCCATGTAACTACTGAATTAGCAAACACCCAACCATAAACGGGATTCTGTGAGGAAAAAAAATTAAGACTTCTGAAGCATTGACTTAAAAATTAATAAAACTTTTTTTTTTTTTAAGAAAAGAAAAAGGTATCAGACTGTTTCAGAGGTTTAGCACTGTCCTAGACGAAGACAGAACATCCTTCCTTTAGCCAGTGTGGACAGATATTTACACACACAAGAAAAGCTATGATTAGTAAGTTGGAACAAGGATGAAACACATAGAATTAAAGATGAGCAGAGACTTCTCTGAAGGGCAGTCTCTCTGAACCAGTATGAATGAATTTAGTGTTCAGATGCCAAACAGAAAGCAACTCATCTCACTTTTGTGCTGGAGTCTTACCTTCTGAGTTGACCGCCAAAGGTTGGAACTGTTTATCCACAACAACAAGGGAACATGTAGCATCAAAACCAACCCCTCGAATCTGGCTGGCATCAACACCACAGACAACTTTCTGAAAATATATAAAACATACACAAACACAAATAAATCCATATATATGACCTACCATGCAAACTAATGAGCACAGACAACAAGTTACAAGTTAGAAATACGAACTCCAACTACAAAAACTTAGAGATTCAGTATTCTTTAATATCTCAATCTGAATGCTAATAGAGATGTAGCAAATCGTCAAAATTTATTTGGTTTTCAAAACCCAATCTGAATGCTAATAGAGATGTAGCAAATCGTCAAAATTTATTTGGTTTTCAAAACCGTATTCAAACTTATTCTCTTTCAGCTCATTAATAGGCTTTAAATCTTTCTAGCACTGTTATCTCTTTTCTGAAAGTTCTGCTGCATATGAAACATGGAGACAGGATTAGGGCTATGCATCTCCATCACTTACTTCACTTTGCCACCTGCAAACTGAGCGATCTTATGGAACTGCTCTGGTAATACTGTGCCACAGTTTTTGTTATGAAATGAAGGGTCTCAAAAAAAGGTTGCTGTCAACTTGGTCAAAACCTATAGCAGTGCTAATGTGTCTGTAATGCATATCTTTTCAGAAACTCTGCTATCAAGAGTTTGGAAAGCATACTTTCAGAAAATAATCTGAAAAACTCATCACCCCAAAAGATCTGAACTTCATGGCTTCAAGCAGCACCGAGAAAAAAATATATACATACAACATCCACATGGATCAAGTGCCAAGTGAGGTTGCAAGACACCTAAAATGTAATGCAGTAATAAATTGCCACTTCTCAGCAACAATAAAAATATCATGATCTTAATTAGTACTATAAAGAAAGACTTTAGACTTGCCACAGTGCCAGTGTCTTACTGGCTTCGTAAAGCCAAAGTTCCAGAGACCCTATTTTATTGCTTAAATATAAAAGATTGTACTTAACGAGCAAGAAAAAAAGCAATTCACGGAGAAAAATCAAATAACTTGCTCGGTCTCAACATCAAGCTGCTTTTCCCTGTCATTCCAGTCGCTTTTCCTTCCACTCCCCTCACCATGTCTCCATCTCAGAGCATTTCTGCAGAGCTAAGCTCAATGATGTTTGAAAAGGCTGATCAATAGCAAGGGAACAAGTGAACTGCCTATCTGCAAGTTACAAAGCATATCATGAATATTAAAAAGAAAATAACCTTAGATCATGGACCTGGCTGTGGCTTTATTAAAGAGGATGAAATGGTCTGCATGTGGACTGCCAAGCAAGGTGAGTCATTTACTTTCACCATTAGCAGGTACAGGTGGATCCTTGGATCCCTTATAAGGTTTATTTCAGTCTATTTTTAAGCTTGATACTATCTACAAATATATATAATTTATTTCAGTTTTATAACAGCAGAGAGATCATGGGTGATAGACATCATATTAGGCACCATCCATAAAATAGACCAAACTTTTCTACAACAACCACTCCCTTGTGGCCGTGGCGCAACACCTTGCACACCTCTAAAGGTCTGCATTATCAGGTTTTCTTTGTGGCTAAAACATATAGCAGTGAAACAAAAATCCCTGAGGTGAATCCTGAAGGCAGTGGGAAAAGCCTTCCTTAGACCTAACAGCAAAAAGGAAAGGCTTTCCTTCCTCTTTTCAGTTATATCACTCTGGCCTTCTGCTCCTCACTTAGATAACAGACACTGTGAAGCTATAGGTGCCTTTAATGTATGAGGGTGGTTACATGTTATACAGTAACACAGAGGAACTGAATGTTAAAGGCCAGTGACTGGAAGACTTCAAACTTTCAAAATTTGAAGCGCTGCTTTGAAACACATCTCCTTCATTTTCTTTTTCTTCAGATACCTTGGTGACTGCGCAGCAAGCAGCCCATATGTCAGCAGAGGATTGTTCGTAGTGGTCTGGTTGAGGTTCCCAGATCTGGATTGGTTGCTCCGCATGCTTTGCTACTGTCCCAAACTCGTCTACCAAAGCTGCACGAACACTTGCTGATCCAACATCAATTCCAACATAGTATTTTACTGAAGTCTGCCTCTTACTGTGCATTTTCAATAATGCCTGTGAGGGAAAATAAACAAATAAACAAACAAATGGAGTTTAAAAAACAGATGAAATGACAAGCAAATGTGCTGAACAGGAAAAGAGAGATGCTGTGTAAGTGCTTTGCTTGGTAACTTTTTTGCAGCAAGTCTTCACATCACATTTGTTAATTAATTTAAGTTTTCAGATCTTGCATGAGTTGTTCTGTTTTTTATCTTAAATGTTTGTAACTGATCTAGGGAACCTGCTCTAGCAGGGGAGTTGGACTGGATGATCTCCACAGGTCCCCTTCAACTCCTACGGTTCTCTGAATCTGTTTGCATCTAAGTTGCATGGTATGGAAGTTCCTGAAAAGCAAAATGTCAACTTGCATGTAAGAGTATGTGTGCTCTGATAAAGCTCACACATGCACACAACCAAAGAACTGAACAGTAGTCATACACTATCAACTCTGTATAAAGGCAGAAAGAAGGAAGGGGACAGGAAGCAAAGGGAAAGGTATGGATGCAAACTCAGCACTAATTGGGAGCCGATGCCTTACACATTCAAACCAGAGACTCCTGGGCTTTCCTGAATTCTGGCAGATGGGGAAGCTGCTAACGAGCAGTAAATTGGATTCATTTGTGAAAAAGACAGGAAGTAACATCACAGCCATGTCAATGCATCGATGCAAACAAATTAGACTCCTGAAGCAGTGAAAGGGGTTGTGTGCCTGGCTCCACTGAACTCTGAACTGTAGCAGGATGAGAAGCCAGGAGCTGATGCCTCCCATGTAGCCAACAAGGCAGTGAGTGGCAAATCACTGCAGGACAAGACAGTGAGTCAGGCTGAATTGTGCAGAGTCTGAAAACTGTTTCCTCCTCCCCACAAAAAGTGGTGTGATGCTGATAATTAAAATAAGTGAGTGATAATCTGGCACATCTTACCCAACTTTGAGCCTTGCAAGGAAAAAGATGAAAAAATGAACTGCTTAGGTTTCTAAGAGCTACCCACTATGAATCCACATGATTTTAAAGATTTAGAAAATAATTTGCTGAAATTACTTCATTAAGTTATGAGAACATCCCAGGAAATCTGTGCCTGCTTACTGGCAACCTGGAAGAACAAAGTGAGCCTAAACTGATTGATTTAATTGTTCACAATGAGTTGCTTACTTCACTGTATCACACTTAAATAAATGACATTTTATATAGCAACAAATGCACTGTACTTAATTTCTAAGCTTTTCCTTAATTAATAGTTAACATTAACATTTAATCAATCTGGGAAATGATACAAAGTATTTGATAGGTCACACAAGCACCATGTCAGTGCTTGTATGAATCTCCTATGAATCAAGCCTCTGAACCATGCAAAACTCAGCTGGCACTTTCAGAAAAGGAAAATATCAATTATCATTTGATCATTTACGGAGAACCAAAAGAGCTGTACCTGAAACCAGCCCAGCTATCCCAAACAAGTGACCTGGATGACATCTGCAAGTGGAAGACTGGTTGTTTAGGGGGAAGGATATGGAAGAAGGGGGAAAGATTCTGAAAGTACTGCTTAGCAAAACAATAGGGTTGTTCACATTTCAAATTAACTCTACATATGATTTTTTTGGAAATAGCTAATTTGAGGCTTAGAATACACAAAGCACAATAGAAAAAACATTAAAACCCCAAACTTAGTTCTCTTTTTATCTTCACACAATAAAAGCTGATCATACAGCCATGTCAATTGCACTCCGTTTTAGAAGTAATGCTTGTACACCAAAGCACCTATCACATAGCATTCTGCATGCACAATGGTAGGTTGTACACATCATTAGCTTTTAAAAATAACACAAACTAGATTAAAATACAAATCAAAGCTAGAGGGTACACTGCAGTACTGGTAGAAACCCTAGCCACTCTCCTTCAGCATCCTGATTCTGTGCGGTAGATCAGGTGCAAATACACACTAATCTCACTAAGCAAGGTCATCTGCTCAAGAGATGAGCAATCAGCTAAAAATAATGGTGTGCCATGAGGCTAACACCTAGGAATATTGGCAAGAAAGCTCACTTTATTTTCTTGGCCCTGTCTCTATGACCTGGTCAGGCTGACAAAAGCTAATGCCTCCTTCAAAGAGAGGGCAATCCTCCTGCTATCAGTGATTAATACAGCATCTGTCAGCTGGGACACTTACAGCACTCTGCATCTTCCTCTTAGCCCTTGGCTGTAAAAGGAGTTTTAAGACATTCTTATCAACAGATGATGTTCAGTTTTTAATGTTGCACTCAGTCTCCCCAAAGCTGAAAAGCCTGGCAGCAGGTGCTGCTAGCTATCTGCTAGAAAGTTTACTGTAAGGAAGAAATCGCATGGAACTATTCGTGCTCCTACCTCGTGCATTTCCCACTTCTCCCCTAGTTTGGCACTGCCTTTAGCTGCTGACTCATAAGAAGAGAATAAGCCACAAGTTGCAAAGCCTTTTTTTTTTTTTTAAAAAAAAACCATAGGCAAATCTTTCTAACTTTTCACAAACAGCAAAAGGAGTACTTCACTTTACATCCTGCCTCCTCACACACAGCATTACTCCCGGCTACTTCCTCTCCCTGCATGGCAGCATCAATTTTAGCTTACTAATGTATTTGGCTGGTTAGAGAAAAATTTAACAGATGCTAGAAAATTAAGCTCATAGTACCTCCTACTCACACAAACATTTGAGATCTGGAACCCAATCAGCCCATGTAATGTTTACTCTCCCTTTTTCCTTACTAAGTAACCAGGACGCACATGTGTGAGTGATCGTGCAGGATGCCGAGTTTGTCCGTGTGCTCAAACAGCATCTATCAGTTTATGAATATACCCAATTTTATTTGTCAGTTGATGGACATGAGCAAGAAACCATTATGTGACAGACCTGAAAAATGAGCACAACAGACCTATTTAAAATTGCATTTCTCCGAGCAAAAGTCACCTAGCATTACAAAGAAATACTTTGCTATCTTACAGAAAAAGGCTAAAAGTAAAAGTAAACCTTTTCTCAAGTACAGCAAGCAGCCACTGCTGTTCAGAGCATGGAGTCTCTAAAAAAGGATCTGATCTGCTTGCAAAAACATCACTGGATGCCAAGGGCTTTTCTGGAATGCCACTCACATTCCACAGGAAGCACTGTCATCTCCAGGTCATAAGTGTCACCAACCAGGGAGTCTGCCTAAGGTGATCTTGAGGACCTTAGAACTCAGTAATGAGGTTGACTGAAAATATTTAGCCAAAGTACTTCATTAAGAATTTGAAGATGAATGTTCTCATTCTGTTTTCTTTACAAAATATTCCTTTGGTACAAGAGGAGACTTCAAATTAGAAATGGAACTGAGAGCAGGAAGAAGGTCCCAGCACAAACTTCCTGTTTTGGAATCTGGGCACCAACACTTATTGCACATGCAAATGAAATATTGTTTTGCAGCAAAACTCAGTTTTGCATTTTGTATCTATAGGAATCTTTGCATACAGTTCCTGCAGTTAATATAATAAAAAATAAAGAACCAGAAAAACAGTTGAAGACACAAGTCCTACAGGTGAACAGTCACAGGTCAACTCCTTGAGCATAATACTCCTAAAAATACATCAAAATATTTGATGCGTGGATGATGCATGTCTATGTGGCAGCGTAGTAACGTATCTGAGACAGAGCAGGCAGATTCCTGCAGCCAAGAGAAAAAGGCCCCTAAAGCTGCAATCCAGCTTTGCCTGTGTGCTGCAGACTGGGGCCTCATACATACAAGTTACTATTTGAGCTTGCAAACAGAAAGAGAAAAGAGAATCATAGAATGGCTTGGGTTGGAAGGGACCTCAAGGATCATCAAGCTCCAACCCCCCTGCCATAGGCAGGGCTGTCAACCTCCACATCTAATACTAGACCAGGCTGCCGAGGGCCCCATCCAACCTGGCCTTGAACACTTCCACGGACGGGGCATCCACAACCTCTCTGGGCAGCCTGTTCCAGCACCTCACCACTCTCATAGTAAAGAGCTGATATCCAACCTAAATCTTCCCTCCTTCAACTTAAAACCATTTCCCCTTGTCCTGCCATTATCTACCCTTGTGAAGAGTTGACTCCCCTCCTATTTATAGGCTCCCTTTAGGTACTGGAAGGCTGCAGTGAGGTCACCCCGCAGCCTTCTCTGAACAAGCCCAGCTCCCTCAGCCTGTCTTCGTAGGGGAGGTGCTCCAGCCCTCTGATCATCTTGCTGGCCCTCCTCCGGACCCTCACTAACAGCTCCCTGTCTTTCCTGCACTGGGGGCCCCAGACCTGGATGCAGTACTCCAGATGGGGCCTCACGAGGGCAGAGTAGAGGGGGACAATCACCTCCCTCTCCCTGCTGGCCACTCCTCTTCTGATGGAGCCCAGGCTACCATTTGCCTTCCGAGCTGCAAGAGCACACTGCTAGCTCATGTTAAGCTTTTCATCCACCAGGACTAAAACTGCTAGCACAGGACAAGCCAGATTTCCCTCCAAACACTAAAAAAAGCAGTGGTCTCTTTCTTTGCAAATCACAGCAGGGACAGAATGCCTTTTCAAATAAGCATTTATGATCAAAGAGCTGCAGCATATAATAAATATTTATATGGCCCATTAAATAATAGTCTATATAAATATTATCCAAGATGTACATGCTGGAAACCACAGACTTCCCAGTTTATCCTTAAACAAATGTGCTAGTTTTCCCACATAGGCAATGAAAAAAAAAAAAACAGGGGGTGAAACTGTCATTTGCAAAAATATTTGTTTAAAAAAATAAAATAAAATCCTTAACATTGATTACATTAATTTAAAAGGTCTAACTAAGTACTAAGTAACCAGATGACCGCTCATTACAACTAACTACTAAATTCCATTTGCCCTACCTTATTTCACAGTTATCAACTCGCAGGACATACCTTTCTGTTAAAGCTACAGGACAGAGGGCTGCACACTCGCATGCACACAGGCTGAAGCTCAGCAGTATTTATCAGCTACAAGTACAGCTTTCGTGGTTTCATGAGATTAAATAAAAGGAATTGTGAAGGACTGGCACGTCTCCTTTAAACTTTGATCTTTGGAACGCTGCAGGCTGCCCAGACCCAGAGATCATGGGTAAACAGTGTGTTTTTAGTAGTGCAGCTGTGCTTTTCTATGGATTACTGGGAAAAAGATTAACAGGCTCAAATTAGGCTTCATAATCTTAGTGTGAAACGATCTAAATATGTTAAATAAAAGGTGTTTGTCAGTTGTAGAAAGGAGATAAAATGAAATAAGCATTTTTGGCATTACATACGAAATTCAACACTGTTGCCTTTCTAGGGTTCCAGTAAGCTAACAGAACTGGTGGTAGAAGAGCGGCAATCTCTGCTTGAACGTTCCTTTTCCAGGATCTTTAATTCCTGTTTGGATGTGAAGAGACAAAGAAGGTGCATTTCTGTGGGAAAGTGAGAACAGATGGAAATGCTGAAGGCCAGTATTAATATAGAATGCTGCCCAAGGGACTACGCTATAGCTATCAACAAGCACTTATTTTTCCGCTATCCAACAGCAAATGAAACAAAAACAAGGAACAACAACTGTCCATTCCCTAGTAAATTCTGTGGAGCCTTTTCACATCCTAGAACAAGGGAAAAAAGATGAACACTGTGGGATGATCTCACTTTGGTAGCAGAATCAGATCCCTACACCTAGTCCCATAACACCCAGACTGTTCCTCCAAAGCTTCCCTCCTTGCCCTCCCCCCAGCGCTGTAATAACATCTCAATAAATCCTAACACAGGTCTGGAAATATTCTACTACTTTCTAGTATCTGCTTTTTTCCCCTCTATAAATTATTCACTATGTACTAATCTCCTGTAATGTCTCTCCGTATCTTTTTTTTTCCCCCCTCTCTGCGTCCAAGACAAAACCATTACTTCATCACTACCTTCTGCCCTTTAATTCTATCTTTTGTGTTTTAAATACTTTCAAGCCAAACTACTTTCACCTGCTCTGACAAAAAGCACATCATGTTCTGGTTCATGCTAGTGTAACTCAACAGACCACGCCAAGCTAAGTCACTTGAAACAAACTAAAATGCAGCAGAAAAAAAATAAAAATGACTAAGCAAACTACTCCAATAAATGAGATCCAAAATTCATTTATTTTCAGTTTCTACTGCCTACCTAGATATCTCTCAAGGACAGCAGAAAGATGTCAGCATGACCACCGTCAACAAATATCGAGCTCATAGATGTTCAACAGAGTTGTTTTTCTTCAGATCTGCTGTACTACAGATTTGCACTAACACAGAGAAGTGATCCTGCCCTTCCAGTTCTGCTCTTGAGCTCATGCTGGAAGATATGTCCATATTACCACTGATCAAATAAGAGCAATAGCATGCTGAACCCTGACTAAAGAGAGGCACGTGGCTGCACCAGATCGGCTGAATGGTCCCATTAGTGCAGTATCCTGCCACAACCAGCAGAAGCCCCAAGAAGAGGACGTGCCCGCCCTTTGCACACAGTGATTCTTCCCCAGAGCACCCTCCCAGCCTCCAGCAGAGGCACCTGCTAAGCCAAAAATGTTACCTTTAGCATAACAGACCCTGAAAGCTTTTTCCTCTACAAATTCATTTGGCAGTTGTTCCCTGTTTACCTTCTCCACGCAGCCACCATAACATCAGCATTCTGAACCAGAGGGCTGGCTGCAACTATCTGCAGACGATGAGGGATGAGCAAAACTCATAACCTTCAGGTGGTCGGATACATCAGAAGGCCTTTTTCTGCTCTCTGATTGGATGGCCTGTTCGCAGATACAGCAATACCAAGCACTACGATACAGTACAATACTAAGCACTAACAGAGCACATAATGACCCCAAGATAGCTTTGGGCAAGTAGAGATACTGCTCACCTACATTCACAGTAGGAAAATAACATACTGATGTCAATCACCAGGAACAGAGGTGCTGCTAAGGAGCACAGAGGTGCCTATGAAAGGTCAGGGACTTCAAATTATGGGCAATTCTCAATGCATTGGCCCTCAAGGAGTGTCTGCACAGAGGAACCCAGCTTGCAGAAGACTAAAGGCTGCTGCTCACCCTGGTCTTCTTTGGAAGGAAGCTCGGGGCTCCCACAACTGCAGTGCCCCCTGAGAGGCTCCTCACTGCAACCACCAGAGACAATGCTGCCAGATGTCTCAGCAAGACCCAGTCCTTGGCCACATCCAGGCAGGCAGAACAAACACTGTCTAGTTCTCCAACTCCAAGATTTTTCTACTTGACAGTGGTAGAACTGGACTGCTCCACTTCTTCCCCAGCTTGTAGCTATGCCTCACAAATGCAGCCAGTTCAGCTCTCTGCTCCGCTGCTTGTCTAACTGCAGGAACAGCAGGAAGCAGCTGCAGCCGGGAGCTCTCAGGAAAAAGGAAGGCCAAGCAAAGAACCACAAGAACACACAAATCAGAGATGAGGAGTGAAGGCACAAGCTACTAGGGAAATCCAGCAGCTCCAACTCTCTCTGGGGCTATCTTGGCGCTGCCTGGACAGGGCATCATTTCCAAAGCAGAGTCAGATCCTGCATCCACTGAAGTAAGTGCCAAAACTCCCGAATTAGCAGTTCATGATTTGACTCCTGATACTTGTGAACATCACAGGTGCACTCTCAAGCTGCAGGATTTGAACACTTGCCATAACCTGCAATTTTTCAAACAGAGGAAACGCTGATCAGCCCATGCCAAGATACAATTCTCACACTGGAAAACCTAAGGAATTAGGAGGGTATATAGCTGCACTCTTTCTTCTCCACGCCCTGAAAACTACAATCATCAAACACATGCACACCAACTTACGTAGATCACTCTCTCCTTGACACTGCAGCTGCATGCATCTCTGAAGGCTGTTCTAATGATCTAGCAATCAGGCATGTCCCAAATGACACTGCAGAATGCTAGAAGCTCTGGAAGAAGACATTCTTGTTTACACTGACTGTGAGGGGAAAAAGCACCATCTGGCTATTGTAGAAATTGCAGCTCTAACAGCTTCATGACTAGCTGAAAGGAGGCAACAGGCTCCAACACGACTGACAGATCCAAGTGGCTGGATCCATCCACTTATTAATGTAATGCTAAAGAAAACCTTTCTTATTTGTGTCTGTCACTCTAACCTAACCCACACTGGGCAGGTAGAACAGCATCAGTTCACTGGCTGTACAAGTGCCAGGTTCCTGCTTGTGACTTTTGTTGGCTTTGGGTTTGTTTTTTGTTTTGTTTTTTTTTTTTTAAATTCTATTCTATGTTAAAACAGAAATGAAAAAAAACTGTAGTCAAGGAGAAACACATCTCTAGCATAACATTACTGTACAAAAGTATCTGCTTAAATTGCAAAATACAACTTAGAGTAAAAGGCAATTCAAAAGGCATGGAGAGCTCCTGTAACCATACTAGCTTTACATACACTAGCTTTAAACTGCATTCTGGAGCAAATGAGCCTTGGTATCATGAGCTTCAATGGAGGTACATAAGCTTAGCTGGATAAATGAAGTTGTTATGCTACTGTAGATATCAAGTTAGTCAACTTTAGGTTAGTGCTGATACTGTAACTTTTCACACTGGTAGCATTCAGTGCCACATCAAGGACAAACTTGGCCCTAGCCACGCAATTACGTATCAGTATAAAAATAATTTGTTCTGAGTTCATAGCTTTATGAAATGACAAAACATCAAAATTAGCATTTTGGCTGAAATCCACTGCATTTCCCATCAAGGCTTACACATTTAGGCAACATCTGAACCAAGCGCCTATTATTACTCCTGGCAGATCCTGGAACACTTAGGCCAGTACGTAGATGCAATAGTGAAATCAATTTTTAAAGACATGCCGTAAACCACTTCTATCAAAATGCTCAGCCCAGAAGCAAACGTGTCTATTAGCTGAATGCAGGGTTTATCATACGGTATTTGCTCACTCTTGCATGGGAAGAGCGTGGAAAGAATGACAGTGCTAGGTAATCTGTCATTTTAAAATTAAACATTTATTTGGTCTACAACAGTAAAAACACTAGCCTTGAAGCTCCTCTCACCAGCACTCATGAGCAAGTGAGGCTGTGCATTAGGTTAGGTTAAAAAAAATATATTATGCCCATAAATCAGATACCTAGATACAGCATACAAGTATAACATGTCCCCTTCTTTTTTTAAGAATAACATCTGTTCATCTGAATGCAGCGAGTTATCTTCCTCCTCCCTTCTCCCTACATGCACAGCTTTTTGGGGGGGGAGGGCTGTGTTAGGAAGGGTCTTTGTTTCAATACATGCAAGATCTGCCTTCTAAATGATCCTATCAGTCTGGTAATTTCAAACTCCCACAAGGACAAACCTGAATGGGTATCAGGCCAATGCTTTTCTGAAAGTTCCCTTCAGCGACTTCTGAAAATATCTCTGAAGCCACAAGCTCTAAGCTTGCTTGCATCAAACAGCTGAAGGTCACAGATTTTCCAACTTCATTTTATGTACAGTCTGAGTACTTTCCACCTCACATGTGGAAATACAGAGGGGAAACAGCAGGCAGCCCAGGACCCCAACCTGAAGGTATTAACAAGAGCCAAACAGACAATGCTGACCAGAGACTTCCCTTCAGAAAAAAAGCTCAGAAACATATTTCTACAAAGACCATGCCACTGCTGCTGACTTTGCATGCCAGGCACTTCAATATTCCAGCGGCATGTACAAGGGAAAAATTGCAACTCGAATCATTACTAAAACCCAAGATACAAAGCAGGAACACACAGGGGAGCTATTCTGATCCTCTCCTATAAACCCACCCCTTCTCAGACAGCAGACCAATCTCTCACAGAAACAAAAGAAGGCTTAAATAAAGCTTATGGGAAGAAAGAAGACAGACTTACTGAGGAAATACATGAAACAAACGGTGTGAGAATCTTTGTTTGGGAAGTGGATGATTTATTGAAAAGAACCGGTATTTTCAAAAGATAAGTTATGCGTAGCACTGTAACAAACACACAACAGTGTAACAGAAGTGGCTACCAGTCCACAAGAAAGCTTCCCAGCATATTACTAGTTTATTTAGTCTCTCCCGATACTACAAATTTATTTCTGCCCTGATTCTTACAGCTGGGAACAGCTGTACCTACAAGAATTCAATTCCCTCTGCCTTCTTCTTTCATCCTCTTATCCCAGGCACCTCTCCCAGAAAGAAAAGTTAAAAAGAAAAGAGAAAAAAAAAACACAAAGCCTTTTTTGCCCTATCCCAGTGTACAGACATGTAGAAAAGAGGGCCATTAGCTTTTAAGAAACTTCAAAAGTGCAGTACATTTTAGTATTAAATTTCAGTACATTTAGGAAAGTTAATTTCAATAAATTAAGGCAACGGTCATCGAGGATAAGGGGAAAACACGAGGATGAAAAACGAGGAAACCACCTTCACAGTAATGTCTCCATTTACTTCTTTCCAAGTTCCTCAGAGGTAAGACAGCCCTTTCCTCTCCTTCCCTGGTGCTTGTTTCTTAAGTGTTCTTCAAAAGAAACACTGTTGCTAAATGTATGAAACTAGCTATCAAGTCGCAGGCACCCCAGGAAAAAAGAATCAGCAAGGTCACCAGTTGCTAACTGCTGCAGAGCACGTCACTAAGGAGGAACATGGTAGAAGCAAACTCCCCTGAGCTAGTGGGGTGGGCTCCATGACAAGCCACGAGCTTTAGAGAAGACCAGAATGAGCGTCCAGAGAGGTGACACAGAGAAGACACTGCTGCAAGCAGAGCTCCAGGAGGACAGCACGAGGAGCGAGGAGGCGGCAGTGCCTGTGCCAGAGACACAAGCCTGGAAACCACCAACCTCACTGAAGGCAAGGAGCGCGTTTACCAAAATCTCCCAGGGATGTGGAGGATGAAGCAGGTACATGAGTGGCGTACGCGTCCCGCCTGCCTACCTCAGCTCACTCCAGTGCTGCCGTTGGAAACACGTGGATAGATAGGAGAAAGGCAGCGGGGAAAATCAGGGTCTCCTGCAGCTGTGCCGGCAGGAGGAGGCACTGTGGGGGGAGCACTTGGGAACTCTCAGGTGCTCCCCCAGGCTTGGCACCACATCCTGCCCGCACCGGGCACCGTGAGGAAGGGCAGAGGCGTCCTCATTTGATTTATGAGTAGGCCGCACTTTTGAGAAATATCAGTAACAGCGAGCTGGGGGAGCCCTGCCTGTAAACGTGCAGTGCCCCACGAGGTGCGGGCTCTGAAATGCGACACAGCCGCGTAACCACGCTCCGCTGTGCCCTGAGGCGCAGCTAGGGGGAACGCCGCAGGGGGAGCGTCTGGGGTTTAAAGTTAGAATAATAATAATAAAAAATAAAAGGAAAAAAAAAAAAAAAAAGGAGACAACGCAACGCGGTTTGTCAACCAGCAGCGCCTCGTGAACAAGGAAGGCGTTCTCTCAGCGATCCCGCGTTCCCGTGCCAGCGCGGAGCCGCAGTGGGGCCGGGCCGGGGCCTAGCAGCGCCGCTTCGCGCCGACGCCGTTAACGGTCGCAACGGCCGCCGCCGGCGCGCGCGTGGCCACGCGAACGCGCTCGCCTGAGGGGCGGCCCCGCCCGGCCTGCTTGCCTGGGGGAGCCCGCCGGCCTGCGGCGAGCGGCGGTCACTTACTTGTCCAAACTGAAACACTATCTGAGCTGCGCGGGGAGCGGGTTCACACAAACCGCGCTTTTCCTGACAGGGCGATTTCCTGCTCGGGGCCGCTGCCGGGAAAGCCGCAGCCGCCGCGCTCCCCCCCCCCCCGCCCCGCCATCTCCAAGGCCCACCGCCGCGCGGGGGGGGCTGCTCCCTCCCGAGTCGAGGGGGACGGCAGCGCAGGCGCGGACGTGCCTCCCCCGCTCGGCTCCGAAGGCCTCTGGTTCGCGTTTGAGGACCCGTGTGTGCGGCTCGCCCCGAGTGCTTTTAAAAGCCCTGCGGTGCGGAGCGTGCACCGTGCCCTGTCAGGAGTCCAGCCGTACGGGCTGCCTCGGAAAGGGAATCGTAGTTCTCTTTTATCCAAAAGCAAATGAAACAGAGAGGGCTTCGGCTCTTAATTTTTGTTAAAGGGAATGATGATAAATCTCAGCTGTAGGCTGGCTGCCCTCACAACACCGCAGGAATACAGGGGCTGCCATATGAAGCCACGTTCCTCCACATGAATGAATCATCGAATCATAGAATGGCTTGTGTTGGAAGGGACCCCAAGGATCACCAAGTTCCAACCCCCCTGCCACAGGCAGGGCCGCCAACCTCCAGATCTAATACTAGACCACATTGCCCAGGGCCCCATCCAACCTGGTCCTGAACACCTCCAGGGACAGAATATCCACAGCCTCTCTGGGTTGTGAAGCCACATTCTCCACGCGAAGCCACGTTCCTCCACCTTCACACTCCCATGCACCAACCTACCTGAAGAGCCCCCAGCGAGCCACCGCAGATTTCTCCTCTTACCCTCCTCATCTTCCACATCAGGAAATCTTCTAACAAAAAGCTCTCTTGCAACATTCCCAAAATTTTCCCACTTTGGCCCAGGCAGAAATAGTGCAAGAACAACCTTGCTCAGGGAAAGATGAGTGTTGTCTTGTGGTCGGAGCACAGGGTTAGTGGTCATGGACTGTGGGTTCACATTCCAGCTTGGCCACTGAATCATTTTGAAACCTTCGCTAGTCACTTCGTATTAGCAGCAGTTAGTAATTTTCCGTTGGAATAACTTTCTGACAGAAAACGCTTTACAAAACTGGTACCTTTGTGCAAACTGACTTTCCATTGGGAATACCTTGCATCTAGACGGGGTGGGAAAGGACATGAAACCCACACTGAAATGTTCATTGTTTTCCTGTGTTACTCCAAATGTTTTGCTTTGAATAGATAGATTTAAAAAACAAATACCACTCTCCTGACAGTAATTCCAAGTCAGCTCATTGCGCCGTGGGAGTTTGTGCTCTCATGCCCTACTTCACGCCCCGGGAGGTCTGCATCTCCTGTAGTGGGATGCAAATGTCTCTCCTGAGCTGTGCACATCATGATCTGAGTCAGACCAGTCCCGGCATGCAGGACCTGGCCCATGGAAAACGTCTGCAGCAGAAGGGACTGGTCTGAGCAGGGAAATGGGCCACAGGGAGAAAGTATAAAGAGCATGGACACAAGCCGCTTCACGTTAGCTCAGTGATCCAAAACAAAGTGCTGTGACTGTGGATTTACCAAGATGTTTTGTTCAACTGTGAAGCAGTTAAATGAAACCCAGGGAAATGAACCCAAGTGTTCTTCTACTATCCTTGACAGTCAAATTCTATAAACTTTTCCATAAACACGCTGTGCTCCAGTTTATAGTTCTTGCTCTTCCCTCCCCAGCTATCTCTCTACTGTTCTGTTCCAGAATCCCATTTCATTAAAAATAAAAGTTGTGATTTCTGTCTTCCATACGTTCGTAGCTGACTGACACTTTCTTTTAATATAAACGACACTTGCTCTCCTCCCACAGTGCATTTATACACACAGTGTAAATCCTCTCTTGGCCTTTGTTTTGCAAAGTTAAACATCAACCATTTACAATTTCTTTCATAACAGCAAAGTTAGCACTACCTAATAAGCTTTCACTGCACTTGTTTCCATCAGAATTCATTTTTTTTCTGAACCTGGGTGATCATAGTGCACCACCATGAACAGTGTTGACAGTGATGTCTTGCTATTCACTTGTACACTGGCAATAACAATTCCCTAAGCACCCTTACTTACACAGAGAATAACATTGCCTTTTTTATACCTATATCACACTGGTATCTCAATTTTTCCAGGTCTTTTTCCTCCGAGTCATAGCAAAAAGAAGAGGAAAAGGAAATGTATATCTCATTTGAGTCGGAAGGGACTCTTAAAGGCCCTCCAGTCCCGCTCCCCCGCAATGAACAGGGACACCCACAGCTCCATGAGGTGCTCAGAGCCCCGTCCAGCCTGACCTTTGGGTGTATGGAGGAATGACAGGGCAGTCACTCCCTCTCTGGGTGCCTTGTGCCAGTGCTTCACTGCCCTTATCATAAAAGGGCATACTGCATAGCACCGTGTTATCCGCAAACATGCTGAGGGTCACTTGATCCCACTGTCAGTGTCACTGATGAAGATATTAAAGAGCATCAGTCCCAGTACTGACCCCTGAGGGGCACCACTCATCACTGATCTCCATCCAGACGTTGAAACACTGACCACTGCACTCTGGGAAATCTTTAAGTAAATAACATTCATATATTTTTACATTTCATCACAGTTCTATAGTTCTCACATGGATTATTTCCAAGTGGGATGACAAAATATTTAAAAGAACAGTTACAGGATCTCCAGTCCCCAGAATCAAAATCCCAGAAATGCTATTTTTGAAATGAAAGAATCAAAGTTGAGGTTATCACATGCTCCTGTGACCACATGAGGCTCAATTCATTATTCCTTTGAAATATTCTGAAAACGGAGGGTTAAGAGGTGTTATATTACTGCACAATAATGATGATTAATTTGTGTTGCACATCAAATGCAGAAAGAGTAGATATGTGTGCAGTGAATCTCCTATAACTTCAAAATCTATCTGTAGACCTGAAAATATTGTTTGGGTTTACGTACTCTAAATGGAGCACAAGACCGTTGTAGTTTTGCTTCAGATATGACTGCTTCAAAGAACCTTCCTTTGTTTCAAACATTTTGGCCAGATGCACTTAAAAAGTATCCCGTTACCTTTTCATCTGAGAGTAACTAATGAAAATTCCCTTTTAACTGTGCCTTCTGAGAGACAAGAATGTTCTTTTCTTTTTCGTGATTGCCCAAAGCCCATATTTTAAGCCACAGAGCTACTTCAGGTAGCGTAAATCAGCCTTGCTCTGATATGGCCTGCAGTCCTCTCAACCAGCACTGTGGAACAATTTAGTGTTTTTAGATGACAGTTGGCATCTTTGAAATATTCTCTTTTACAGAACTAGACTAGATGTGACACTTGCTGGAGAAAAAACCTTGCATAAATCTGTCCAGAAAGACTCACTTAATCATATTACTTCACTAGCAGCGGTAACCTTTGGGGGCCAAAGTCCAGACAGGTTGAGAAATGGCACATGAGTACATAAAGGTGACAATTCCATTAACTGCAATCAAATAGGAAGGTGAATGGTGAGATAAAGACAAATGACTTGCTCTACAAAGAAAAGAAAATACGTGTGTGAAGGGGAAAGAGACAGAATGAACGCTTTCCAGCCTTGTCAAGGAAATAAAGCTTCAGTCCTGCTTCATTGAGATCCACACAAAAACGTCTGTCTCCCTGAAGACAAGATTTGGCCTAGGATCCCAGCCTGCTGGTGAATGTTGGTGCAAGCTTGTATAGGAACTGTTGAGTCACGGCCTGAACCACTGATTGAACACCTGGAGGAAAGACCCAGTCAGCCCTGGAAGCACAGGTGAAGGCAATTCAACTGTCTTAAGCCTCATTTAATGGCTGACTGCTACTGAAGAAGGCTCTCTTTCTGGAGATCCCTCCTTGGTGGAGCTTTTCCCTGTGAACCCAGAATATTCTGACACAGATCTTCTTCTCCTCCTTTATAGCACCTTTCTATCGTGCTGGTCCTTCCACCTCTTTTGTAATGCCTTTTCCATCGTGTTGATCTTTCCAATTGCTACAGAGCTGTTGTGTTGGGAGCACGTGTGCACAAGAGGCATGTCCCCACAGGAAACTGGGCAGACAGTCTTGCTGCACTGCCCACCATAGCCATGCTGGAAATGTGGATACTAGCCTATCTCTGAAGTCAACGGGATCTTTTCCAGCAATAAGTAGAAAAATGGCTGGCATTTGTGCATCTGGTGATTCAGAATTCTCAGATGTACCAGACAAGGCTTTTTTGGTTCATCCTCTGGGGGCACCAGTTGAACAGGGACAGCTTTGGGCCTTCCTTTTGGCCCCCAAATCAGAAGGCGTGGCTACATACTGCTAACTGAAACTACCACCACAAGAAAAGAGAAGTCATTGTGCTGGTTCAGTGCCAAATTTCAGCACAGATGGAAGAGATTGTTGGGAAATACTCCTACCCAGTATCCATCAGGGAGGCCATGGATGGCGTCAATAGCACTGCAAAGACAAATTCACATTATCCAAGTTTTTTTCAGGAGGAGGAAGCTTAAAGAGAGTAGCTGTGCTAGCTACAATGTTGCTTTGCAACACTGAATTAAAGTCACAGAGATCTGTTCTTTTGTAAATCATTATAAATGTATGTTGAAGGAGAAATGAATAATATATAATCCATCTATATAATCACTTCTCTTTTGCAATTTCCTCACCTAGATATGGTGTTTTCAGGTATTTCTATGCCAAAAAGCTCATCTAAAGCCAATGCATTTAGCAAAGCAAAACAAGCAGATAAGTAAACTGCTTTACTGCCAGCAGAACTGTATAAGGACTGGATCTTTGAGCATTCAAAAATTCTGCTTACTTAGATATTGATTAATTTAACAATTGAAGGGAAGAAAAGACGTATGAAGAACCATGTAGCATGTGTTTGCTTAGGCAGTTTCTACAAGCACCCAAAGTAGTTTTCAGTCTCGTTCTTAAGCTGGATAATACTGGTGTAGGAAACTGAAGCTGGGAAGTGCTCTGGATGAAATGCTTTCTGGGCAATCAGGTCAGGACAGGGAAGCAGGGAAATAAAAACCAACTGACTAACAAGAACAAGGGATTTTTGGGTGGAAAGCTAAATGTTCTGAGAAGTGTACCATAGGAAAAAAAGGAAATTTCCCTTTTCCTGTTTTTAATAGAGACGATCAGTTACTCTTAGACACTAGAGCAGCCAAGAAGGAAAATCCCTGCTTTATGCAGCTCTAAATATAACTAATCAAATAATTCAGATTTCATCAATCACTGACCCATTTGCTTAACTTTTGGGTAGCTCACCTTCTAATACAAAAAGTCAGCAGCTGATATAAACAAGCCTGCAATATTTCAGGCTCCTCCAAAATTCCAGTGTCTTGCCTAGGTCCTGTTCCTGCCTGCCCTCTTGGCTGGATACCAAAAACCTTTATTCTCAGGGGAGTCAGCCGTCCAAAAAACCACTTGGCACTCGAATCAGCGCTGCTCTGTTTTCCTAATGCTCACTGCAGGCAAGATGTTTTTGGGCTCTGGTACCCAACAGTTGAGCATTTCAGAGAACTCGGGAATTTTTCTTTTGAAACCGCACTGACAATGCCATAAGAATAAGTCAGGCTCTGTGACACTGTGATCGTGGTGGGAAGATGGAATGACTTTCTTGCTGTACAGTGGTACACAAAGGGAAAACGCGCATACCCCCTTTATAAACTTCCCTTCTGCGGTGTGAATGCTGAAAATTCTGGCTTTAAGTCATGTTTTCACCAACTGGCTCCCCTCTGGGAAGTCTGCCAGGCTGCCACAGATTAGGGTAAGAAGAAGACACCCTCCTGCTAATGCCCGGACAAGAAGTCCACTGCTGCCGTGTGCTAGAGGGCTGCTCAGCAGTCCTTGCACATATTTATCACTGCAGCTGCTCATGTTGTCAGCATGTGAAAATGTTCTTTTTGCTCCCCAGGTTCAGGCCATGCACACAAGGCACAACTTTGGCACACCCCTTTACACTCCGTGTTTCCTGAGGCCACTGCTGTCAGGGCCAATTACAACAGTGCAGCCTTTGCCTGGTGGGACAGAAGCCTCGTGGCAGGTGTGGGTGGGCAGGCTGCAGTCACAGGCACCAGAACTTGCAGCCCAGGAGCAGGCAGATGGCCCTGCTCTGTCTGGAGGCAGATTCATCAGACATCTTCTCTCACAACCCATGGCAAACCCAGATGCGCAAAATCCTGAAACCACAATCTGCTGAGCTGGAAATGAATTTCACAAGCCAAGCAGTGAAAATCTCTTGAGCTTCTTCAATTTCACAATACCTTGCATCTCATGAAAAATAAGTAGCAGAGGTTAAATATTTTTTCTGCAACACCCTCTCAAGAGTTTTGAATTGAGTATGACCAGCGTGTGTGAAGTAGTTCGTTACAGAGGTGATGTATCATAGCGATGCCAAAATCCAGACAGCGTAGAGAAAGGTAGAAAATGACTCTAACCCTTTAAGCAGCGTGTTGTCTGCTTTTGTGGCAGCAACTTCCTACAAAAGGCAGATCCTATTTTGCCCTTTGAATTCAGACACTAGTGAACACAGTCACAGGAGTCAAAATACCATCAGCATCTGCTAATTTGTAAAAAACACAGTTGTCTGCTCTCTGAGGATAAGGTTGTTAACTGGAATCTGTACTTTCAAGATTATAAACGATCCGCAGCCTTTCTCCTAAACTCACTGGAAAATGTACAAATGACAATAACCTAAAGTCAGCACTGTCATTTTTTAAAACCTGAAATTCAACAGGGGCTCATGCAAATACATAAAAAGAAACATGGAGGGTCATGCAGCCACCTGCACGTCATACAGAAATAAACTGAAGAGCACCAGAAACAGGAATAAAATCACCATATATGTAGATAGTCCCAATGCAGTTATATTTTCATGCTCTGCATACAACCTAAAACAAACTGCTTATAATTAAAACACGATACTGATTCCAAAAGTTTTGCCCCTAGGGAAGTAATTTTATAATGCAGGGCAGATTCAGCCTTGCTGTAGTGTTTCTGATTTTCATGGAATTACAGCATTAATCAATTTTGCCCTAATTCTTACCCACAGTGGTGCAATTCAACTTCCAAGGGACAGTTACAGTTAGGAGGGGTTTCCTTCTAACTCAGGCCAAGTTTCTGGAACAAGGAAAGTCTGTAAGAGAGACAGTTGGAGGGATGTCTTAGTCTGTCATTCAGGAACGTTCACGTATTAGAAAATGTCACAGGATTTATCTTGTAAACTCTTGGATGTTAGAATTACTTGTTTTTTTCTTCTTTCCTTACAGGTATATTTTGAGTAGGTGGTCACCAGAAAAAAAGGGCAAATACCACAGAAAAGTGGTGATATGATTAAAGACAGCTGTTAGCAGAAAGATGCTGGGGATCCAGATAGTTCTGCCTCATCTCTGTTGTGTAGATCTATACTCTAAACTTAATACATTGCCTGAGCTTGTAATATATGACAACAGAATGTCTGCAACACTCAGAACCCTGGAGGAAAATATAAAATATTAATTCTCCAATATTTTAGGTGACTTTAAGTATTTTGGGCAGGATTGATCTCACACTTGTGAGATTTATACCGTGCACGACAGATGGAAATCAGAACGCACACACTGATGCTCTCATTGATGTTGAAAACTTCTGACTTCCGTACAGAATCAGTGAAAAAGAGCTGCAACACTTTCCTCCTCCAGGGGCTAACTCTCTTTTTCCTGAAACCATGCAGCTTCACAGGTCACAGCCCAGAAAACAGGAGTTTCCTCAGCAATTCCTGCATACATGAACCAGGTAAGTGGGACGCTGTCAGAGAACCGGGGAACATTATTCCATTCTCTCTGCAACTGTTTGAGCTGCCTAAACAGCATGAAGCAGATGTCTAGGTTCTTGCTTAAGGTTTCCTAGGAAAATTAACACTGTTTCAAAACCATATCAGAGGCAGAAATACACAAAGATTACTCAAGCTTGGGTCAGGAAGGAAGAAGAATTAAGTCACTTTTGACGGTGCTGAACTGGTAAATGACATGCTCATTCCTGAGTGCTCCTACAAGGCAGAAAATTCAGCACATCACATCAAAAATTCCTTTAGACTATTGACATAATATTCGAAAGAGCTAGAATAAGATGGTAAACATAACGGAACCGTCAAAGGTACATTTTAAATTTCCTATCTGCATTCTCACACTAAGACTTGATGATCAAGGGCATGCAGTGACAGGACAAGGGGAAATGGCTTTAAACTGGAAGAAGCTAGATTTAGACTGGATATAAGGAAGAAATTCTTTACTGTGGGGGTGGTGAGACACTGGCACAGGCTGCCCAGCGAGGCTGTGGGTGCCCCCTCCCTGGAAGCACTCAAGGCCAGGCTGGATGGGGCTGTGAACAACCTGGTCTAGAGGGAGCTGTCCCCGCTTATAGAGGGGGGTTGGAACTGGATGATCTTAAAGGTTCCTTCCAACCCAAACCATTCTATGATCCTATGATTCTACGATCTTTGAAGGTCTCTTCCATCTCAACTATTCTAATTCTAAAATCGTTGTAGCAAAGTTAAAAACTGCTTGGCACAGAAGACAGCTGCAATTCAGAGCTCCTTCCAGTGCACAGTGCAAGCAGCAGAGGGAAACTGCTTTAAGCATTCTTTAAAATCACATTCCTACGTCCGAGTTGCTAACCTTTACACTTTACAGTTTTTCTTTCTGAAGCAATGTTAAAAGCATCTCAGCTTTAATCAAATTCTCAAATCATTGACCACTCTGAAAAACTGAAAGTGAAATAAAAATTAAGATATAACAAGAATCAGAAGCACGGCGCAGTTTTTTTTGACATTTCTGTCAGCTACAGCAATGAATGGTGACAAAGCAAGATGAACATTTGAGGAAGGAAATCAAATTGTAGCTCTACTCTTATTTTAGGCTATTTCACGTCTGATTGTTTTCAAAAGCAGGAGGACGACGAGACTGGTTGTGTAACTCCACCCGAAGAACTGCCAGGATCGTTGTTTATGAGCGTGACCCAAACACCGGAACTGCTTCCTTACCTACAGAGTGTTGCAATCCCGGAAATACCATGGGATGTCTTCACCGACATCTCCTTCCCATCAGCACCACGTGCACTGAAAAGAACATCCTGGGAGATACAGGACTGAGAACTTAGGACGGCGGATAATTATCCCATGGGCTGCGAGTGTTTCCCTCCATAGAATCGTGGTCACCAAGGGTCAGGTCAGTAGCTATGAAGCAAGCCGACAAGCAGGGCATGACTCCATGCTGATGGACACACAGCAAACTGCATGTGCAGTTTGTGTACATTCATTTGTATGTTCTACTGCTATAACTCAATTTTCCCCACAATATCTTAAAGTAAATTCAAGAACTGGGGAGAGAAATGAAGCTTTTACTGAACAAAACAAATTTTTCAGAACTCAACCCCATCCCTTCATGATCACCTATTACAATCTAAGTGCTAAGTGCCAGGCTTCAACTTTACTCGGTACTTTTTCCACACTTTATCTCTTTAAACTGACTAGCAGCTCAAAGTTTAATCTAAAGCTTATTTGTGTGCATTTTTTTGCCTTAAAAATTCCCTTCAAAAAGTCGCTTACTCTGCACCAAGATGTAGGAGGTCAGCTTGATACGGGAGAAAAGTATCCATTACTCTTGCTTCGCTTTAATACTCGAGTGAAAGGAAAGAAATCCCAGATAGAACTGAAGATAAGCCTGATTACCATCCTTTTAGAAAATATGTATGCTCTAAATCAGCTCAGTGATACTTATGTCACTGAATTTCTGATGTTGTTGAAAACTGACACCAACACCATCATCTGAATAGCTTCACATTTTCACCCAAGAACAATTTTCCCCTTGAGAATAAACACCTCCAGGGTTGAGACTTCAGCTGTTCCATCCTGAGCTACAGAACTATTTTTCCAAGCTGCTGCCTGTATTGGGCTTCAAACCAACACTGAATGAATGCAAAGAAGGAAGCCTAATACGCAGCAGGCTTAAATATATGGAGGTTTTGGGGTTTTTGGAACATCAAACGCTTCACAGTAAAAAATATTTGCAATTTGGTATTGCAAGCATTTCCCTTCCCACTGCAAGGTTAATTTATCATAGAGGGATATATTGTTCTCAGACAGTATTGCTAGCTGGTGGTGTTCTTGTTACATTAACTTGTTCTCAACCAGAAGAAAATTAAAGTATCACCCTTGGTGAAGGTTGTCTTTGTGAAATTGCTCTCTTATACCATGCCCCTATTTATTCAGGGAACCAACTCAGACATTGAGAGTAAGGCTAAGGATCTCAGTGGTGCTTTTGACCTTTCACTTATGGCCTTTTCAAGGTATTCTGCATCTTAGCAGCAGCCTTTAAATGTTATTTCTTCATTTGTAACCTGTTGCTGCATTTATTCCACAAGACTTTGCAACAGCAATCCAGAGCCTGTGACCACAGAAGCTTACTGGCTGCAGCTCCTCCCAGCACAGCTTCCAGCAATACATCCTTGTCATTTGCAGCATGTTTAGCATTCAGAAACCTCACTGGTTCTCTGAGTTGAGTAATGATGTTCTTCTTACACCCACTCAGTGTCCTTAATATTGGGTAACAGGAAACGAGGGGACGAAACAAGCCATTACTTCTGGTTCCTAAGGCCTTGAATCTTTAAGCTGTAGTTCTATGTGGGTATCTGCTTTTTGACAACACTTCCATTATTGTGTTTCAGCCAGGAAGATGGATGTACCTTAGTAAAAGTGAGTCATTCACTGAACCTAGGCCAAACTCTGAAGCAAATCTGGGCCAGTTTATTGCCTTGGGAGGAAACCTGGTTTTTGCATGAATTAGATGTGAAAATAAGCAGAGCCTGACTGACATCTTCTCTGAATTCCATCTGCAAGGGTAAAACCCAACGGGCAAGAGCCTGAGGCATGACAAAAATGAGGAGGGGAAAATGAGGCTTCCTGTCTATCCTCCAAGAACCAGAGACACATGTTACTCAAACCCAGTGTAAACTGTTAATTATTCAGATGCTAATTAACCAATGTTTATAAATGTCTTATATATGTAAATTGCTGTAAATATGCTTACATTTTTCCCGCAGTCTCCAACTTTCATTCTACAGCAGAACAGTTCCAACTTGTTACGCCAGTTCTTTAGCCAGGCACTTCCTACAGCTCTGTCGCTAACATTCCCAGCTCAAACTGCTCAACTGTATTTCCCTACAGAAATTTCTGCGCCGGTTTCTAGTTGCTTTAATTCCATCACAGATCACATTCTGTTTAATGATAATTTGATTTTGCATTGCAAGACCCAGACGTACATTAGGAGGTCACAACCTTTCCATTTATCTCTTAAAGTAACTATTTTTTCCCCAAGTTCCATCAGGTTAAAACAGTTAGCAATTTTTCTCCTTGAAGCGTCCCTTCAGCTTGGCCAAGATATATAATAGATCAGTGTAGCTACGAATGCATTACAACATTAGTCATCAATTAGTTTTAAACCATCGCTGTAATATATCATCTATCTAGCTTGCTGTAGCACTATTGTGAACGTTTAATTTTTTAAAGGCATCTTGATTTTTTAACCTGACGGCTGCATCCTCCTTTTGTCTCCTATACAGACATCTCCTTAAGGAACAATAAAAATTAGATTTGTTTGACCTGCACTCAGGGTTCGTTTAAGCGAGATGGATTTTAATTGCTCTGCCTACTCCACCAGACAGCTTTTATGCAATATTCCAGACATTTACGCACTGTCTTTCCCCTTGCAGTAAGCAGGTGTGTGTGCCCACAAATGCCTGTGGAGCAGCTCTTACTATTCATTTCACATCTCTGACAATCCTCTGGGAAATTGCTTACTCTGAGGTATCATTGGCATCGAATTAAGGGCCCAAATCAATGCCACTTATTTCTTCCTAATGCCATTTTCTTTTAAGACTCAACCTCTTGAGTGGATAATTCTGAAAGAACTTTGCTGAGCTCCTTGTGCTTGTGTTGCCATCACGTAGTGCGGATGACTCACTCCTGCATCTCCTGATAGTGAGGATATGTACAGAGCCTGACCTGTCTCTCCCAAAGTTCACATCGTCCTTCTACCATCTGCATGCACTTGACTTACATTTATGGTTCGGAAGAGTTTGGAGTATAAAACAGCCGAGGCTGAGAGAAGGATGCCTATGCCATGGACATTCAGTATCTTGGAGGATCTCAAACTTCAATTAGAATGTCACACGAGCAAGTTATCACAGCGTTGACTCAGGGCTGAAACAGCCTGGCTCCTCTGCCAGCTCAGAGCAGAGGCAACATGAGCTCACATTTGCCCACAATGAACCTTATTTGCTCCAGCTGCTCCTGGGAGTAGGGAGAGGAGAACCTCATGTAGAGTTCTCTCCCTGTTGATTCTCCTCTTCCACAGATGATACCATTTGAAGATGATGTCCTCTGTCTTTCCTCTTCTTCTCATTCCTAAAAAGGAAGATTTGGTTGTCCCATGAGTTACCAAATCAGCATAAAAAAATGGGCCTCCTAAGCAGTTATGTGCGCCTACAGCTGGTTCTGCTCTGCTCTCTGTTGGACACACACATGTACTCAATTCTCATTTGTGCTGGATGCCTATTAAAAAAACAAATCTGTGGGTGAGGAGGGTCCCTCTTACCATGTCAATGGAAGTGAAATACGTAAATCTCCTGCTTGCTGAGGGAGAATGTATGCTTAAAATGCTTGGGAGAACAGCTGTGAAAAAGAATAAGCTGTTTGTATTATGCTGCACAGTGTCATTGATCCAACATGCTAAGTTGATCCTCATGCAGTACATTGTGCTTGCGTTACACTGCCCACTGCTCCATGTGTGGGTTATTCAAAATGCACAGCATTTCAGACAATACAGAGAAAGAAGCAAACTTGGCTTCTTCCATCACAATATAAGCAGCGTGGTTCACAGAAGCCAGGAAAACTGGATTGGAAAGAACCATTCCAGCTAGGGGCCCTGCACAGCAAGCAGAGGTGAAGGTCACGGCGAGCTTGGAAGGCACTGTGTGGATTGGAGGTCTGCCTGCCTTTCCCAGTCTGGGCAGCCACGCTGGGATTGGAATCATCTTCTGTGGTGCCACTGTCTTTACCCTCTTTTAATCTGCCACTCACTCAATCTGAAACCCACTCATCTGGGAGACACCTCGGAGTGAGACCGGTGCGTGATGACAGGTGAATTACAAAGCACTGAAATAACATTAAGGGTTCTATAGGAGATTAACAAATGAAATCCTGCTTTGTTTCCTAAAAACAAAGCAGAATTGCTCACTTGACCAAAAAACAGTGCAAGGTGCAACTCTGCATAGCTCAAGGCATTCTTCTTCCATCTGCCCATCTGAGCCAGCACCTGAGCCCCAGGATAGATAGCAGAAAGGGTTTCCCTCTGGACAAGAGGGAGAGGCAGCAGAACATGTAAGGTGCTAATTATGGCGTCAGTGGAAGAAATGCAGATGCTACACTGAGAGAAATCAGAAAAAAAAACTTGTATGTGATTTAGAAACTGTGAACGCAGCAATGACATCAGGAGACCGATGGGAGCTCCAATGCACTTAATTTGAAGATGGTCACATAATTCTTTCATTTCTTATTGTTTTCTTCCTAGGGCTTGTATATCCATCAATAACACACCACATTTTTAACTTCTCTGACAGAAGCACTGCAACTCAGAACCTATTTATTTAGTACCAAAGAAAATCAGAAATAAGGCCTGGCTTCAATACTGCAAAACAGCACCTCTGAGGATGAGGCGCAGCAGGGCTGGAGTGTTCAACAGCTGCAATGTGCACCCAGGAGTCACATTTGTTCGAAAAAAGCCATGTTACTTATTACTGGATGTGTCCAGCTCATCTTGTGTCCACTTAAGCCTTGGCAAACCTCTAGCTCAGAGGTTTAACAAAAGTATTAATATATACAATATTTTGTATTATCACATTTACGTAACAACTCCCACCTTTGCAACCTAATACTTATTCTTTGGAACACAGAGAACTATTGACTCATAATTGGACTGGGGTGCCAAAAACTCCCAAATTTAGAGATGTTTGGAACAAGAGAGTTTGGTTCAGACCCATCCACAACAGCAAATTAAACACAAGTCATCATCTGTGTGAGTGACATTTTCAGCATGTCCAGAGCCTGGCGTGAGCAGACATTTCTTCTCCAGTAAGATTTACAGAATTTGCACATTGACAAGTATTGAGGTAAACCATGGTCCAAGGGCCAAGTGCATAAATTAGCCCTGTCCCCTCCCTGCAGTAAATTACACATATACACACTGTAGGTTGGCTAACTATGCTTTTGGCAACTTGAACAAGTTTGTGAGTGCGTGTTAACAGAAGGGGAGTTTGTGTCATGCTCATGCATTTACATTTTCTTTTCTAAGACTTGGTTGCAAGGAATATGTTGTACATAATTTTTCCCTCCATTCATATCAGATACTAGATTGAACAGAAAAAAAAAAAAGGTTACATTAGAAGTTTTGGCACGTATTGCACTTTCACAGCAGAAATGGTGTCACTTGTAGATTGGGTTGGTTTAAATTACGCAGGTCAATATAAGGTCAGCAAGAAGTGCTGGATTAGCATCCTCAGAGACTGGGGTCCTAACCTCATTCACAGAGCAAGTCCAGATCAAGAGGTGTCAATTAAAGCTTCATGCACTATTTTTCTTCCATAGAGGACAGCTGTATTTCCTCAGGAAATCCAAGTGCTCACCTCTTCTTGAGCCCTCTGCTTGTACAGCAAAACAAAATGACCAGCTGGCAAGATGGAAAAGGGACTGACGCTCCCAAACTTCTTTAAACACTGTCAAGTTGGTTCATGAGCTGCAGATTTGCAGTAGTCCATGTACCTGTGAAATATCTGAATCACTGTCTTCCATGTGTCAAAACGATGCCATTTCTGGGCTGTTCCATCTTCCTCCCACATATTTACCACATTTTAGGTAAATTACATGGCCTAAAAACCCAAATATGTGTTGCAGCTCTGACTGGGTCTTGATGACTTCTAAAAACATCAGACAGTGAATGCCACCAGGAAACCCACACATCGCCCCAAGGAATGCAGTTTGCACTCCGGGCGTTCAGCTTTCAAACTGGATTATCTGTGGCGAAGCTTTTCTCCGTGACCTGAAGAACCAGTAGAATTATTTTTAATTGAAGGCTGAAAGCTTCACATAAGCAGATGACAGAAGAACTAGGGCTTTCGGGGCAAATGGAAAACACCAAACGATTTTAGATTCGATCACAAAAGAACGAAATGCTGTGCATAAGTCTCCTCCTGAAAAGAAATTTCCAGCAAATTCATCCTCCTGCCAGGCTTCTCACTCAGCCTAAGCCATCTTCTTGCAAAACGCCTTTGTATCCCCTCTTCCACACTGTCTGATATATCTGCTCCCCCCCACCTCCTTGCAGAAAGCCTTTCCTCGGCTCAGTGGCACCCCAGCACTGTGGCGTTCCCCAGCACCCCATGGAGCAGCTGCAGGCTGTGCTGCTTCACACCATGTGCTCAGGCTCTTCCTACCGTGTCTCCAGAGCGTCCCAAGGTCTCTTATGCAGGGTGAGGGAGACGAACAGCAGAAGCCATTTCAGGAGTGTGTGATGATGTTGGACAGAGGGTCAGAGCTCAGATCCTCACCTTAGGTCCCCTGTGTTCACCTCGTAGCAAGAAGAACTGTTGTTCCAGAAATGAGATCCAGAAATTAGTTCATTCCAGAAATAAAAGTGTCAGGAAAGGTTTCCTTCCTCCCAGGTCTTTTCTAAAATTATGCCCAGGAAAATGAATCGATTGCTAGGGGCTGTCCTTGGGAGTTGGCAGAGCATCACGAAGGGCAGCAGGGAGGAAATCCTGCATGTCTGTCTGCCAGAGCATTCTGTCCTTTCCTTTTGGCACTCCATGTTCAGCCCTAGTGTGGAAGTGGCCAGAGCGTGAGAGGTGGATTTACCTGGAGAGAGAGCAGAAGCAACGACAAATAAAGAGGGCTGTCAGTCCCCAGCCAGCACAGGATGAGGTGCACCACCCAGTGAACCCATAGCTCTGCAGCACCCAGAGCTGTTGGCCCCCGAGGGATGGCTCTGCCACTCTGTGCAGTCAGGGATCTGTGTCTCAGAGCACCACTGCCTCCTACGGCAGCTCTGTCCCTGGCTTTGCGCTCCTGCTTCCTCCTGTGCCTCATCTGCAGACAGAGAATTGCTGCTTTACCATCTCTTCCCTACTCTGCAATTAGGACTGCATGCAGTCCATTAATGTCCCTGAAATACAAGCCTGCGTGCAATTCCCAGACACACGGCCCTGGAGACTCTTTTCAATGCACGCCACATTTTAGAAGTGCTTTCTCTTAAGCCACTCTGTCCTGTTCCCAGTAACAGAAGGACCTGGTAGCAACCACAGCAAACTCACAGTAGGAAAAATATCATTAGAGAAGTATTCAATATTCACAATGATCTCCTTTTCTACAATTTAGCAGAAATGCAGCTGGCATGGCCCAAGTGTGAAAACCAGTCCTCAGAGCATAGCAGAAACCCCTGCCACAAAAATTGGCAAATTCCAGAGCTTCTGTTTCTGTAAATGAAAAATGTCACAGGGAGAATATAGGGAGGACAATGATGTGTTCCATTCTGAAGGGCCATCAGGAAATTCAGGGTCTGGTCCCAGCCCTGGTTGCAGACAGGTACCTTGGCTCAATCTGTTCCCACTTTCCATTTTCAGATCAAAACAATGATAATAAAAATCATAATGAAGACAAATGAAAAATATTTGCCTAATGATTTAGTGCACATTCACATGCTTTAGGTATGGTGAAGAAGAGGTTGTTTCTCAACATAGAATCTCAGGACAGATAGGGAAGTAGAAAGTGGGTAGGAGAACGGGAACAGAATTTGTTGTAGCAAATTCAGTTCCTTAGGGAAAAAAAACAAGCTGAAGTGCCAGTTTCAGAGAAGCTAAGCATGCAGAGACTCAGAGCCTGCTGGAAAAAGTCAGGGGGTTCATACCAGGAATGCAGGCTATGACACAGAAGGAAGCGTGGCCATCATTGTGGAATAAGCCGACACACAGGTGGAGTGGGCTGGAAATACCAGCAGAGCTGCTGGCAGGTATCGCAGCAGGTGCACTGACAACGAGGATGATGAATACATTTTCGGTTCGGCTGGTGATGAAGCATGAGTCCTGCTGACTAAGAGTGAGGCGGCACAGACAGTGACTGTGAGATTGCGCTGCTCCAGGGCGAGACGCCTGCGTCTGAACGCCGCTGGGATGGCCTCGGAAGTAACGCAACCGCTGCGAGCGTTATCTGCGCATCTCGGCCGATTCCAAAGCTGTGCTGAAAGCCAAGCCCCCGCCTCAGCACGACACTGCTCCACGGCTCCTTGACGTGGCACATTCAGCAGCAGGTTCAACCAGTAATTCATTTAGAAGTGCGTTCGAGACAATAGGACAAACCCATGCGGGAACAACTGAGTCACCTCGTGCCTTGAGCCGAGCCCATCCCAGAGCTGCTCCCTTGGCATTCCGTGGGGGTCTGCCAGAGATCAGGTCCTCCATCTGAAATACCAAACCCTGCCTCTGCTGGGACAAACGTACTGCTTTGCTCCACAGACCCCACTTATATGGACATGACAGATGATGTTTCCTAAACACTCAGACATCAGTGGAGACAGAAGTACTGACAAGAATCAATGCAAAGATATGTCACCTTGCCAAATTTAAGTTACTCCATCCCCAGTGTGCTTTGGCAGCTTCCACCTGTGGCTGATTATATGATTTGTTGTAGCAAAAGGCTATGAAAAGGCAGGTACAAGAAGGAAAAAAAAAAGGGGAAGAGGAGCTGCGGTTGTCATACTCAACGAAGTAATATAATAAACACCTATCAAGAGGAAAATACATGATAGATGCCTCTGGCAGTAAAATTCTTAACAGCAACATGAGCTACAGGTTACAAGAAAAAAGACAAAGGCATAAAGAAGTACAGTTTAATCCGGTCATGGCAGAACAGCAAGAAAAGCAGCTGGTTCTGATATTTGTATTGACAAAATTCTGGCTGGCTATCAAATGTACCCTTCCCACCCAGTAATAATTTGGACTTGAAGGGAGCATAAACATCCCTTATCATTCTATATCATTAATTACAATTCTACTGGGTGTCCAAATGCCAGAACAATAGGATCTGAATTCCAACATGATGTGGTCCCAATCATTTAGAAGTAACAACACTCTCTGCCCCACTGTATTCTCCTTACAGTTCACGTGGGGAGAAGCATGACCTGCCATATGGAAAATATCAGTCAGAATAAAATATTTGTCTCATACTTCAAGAGTCGTTCATGGTCTCCCACTGGTATTTGCCATAAAATCAAGAAAAGGAAGGTTGTTTAAGCACTATTGAACTCAGAGACTGTGAACGGATGCCCATCTAGTTTTACTGCAGTTTGGTGTAGTCTTTCTTAATGCAACACGCACATTTAGCAGTCTACAAATTCCATGGATGACTTCAGTAAAAGTGGGAGGTTGTGCTACCAAAGGAGAACACGAGCCAAAGATGTTCTATTATCCGTGTCCTATTAAAGGTCAGAGAGAGCTCTTACCTCAGTTCTATAATGTGACCAGAAACTTAATTGAAAAAATACAAAAAGGTTATTAATAAAGGTTATTAATAAAGAGATGAAGCCACAGTAAATTTAATATAGCTCACAGAAGGACTTTTTCTAGAAAGAGAAGGTTATATAGATAGATAGATAGGCCTTTAATTAAGGTGTATTGCTGAGTTAAGTGTAAATTTTCCAAGCAAGCACGAAGATGAAAAACTGGTAATTGCTTCCAATTTATATTATAAAAATCAGTCATGTTCATTTTGCTTCCTATGACAGCCTTACTCGATTCTAAGGTTCATTCACTTAATTGGAAGGGAGATATCTTTGAGTAAAAAGATAAGGAATTGAAGAAAGAGACAGACAGATTGGAAGAATTGAACAAACAGCACTTTAAATGAAATCATTTAAACCTCTCATCCAAGATTCTCAATAGATTCATGTTTGCTGCCCTCAAGGGATATTTATTATCAAAGCTGAGTAGGAAAAGATCAGAAATTAGATCACAAAAAAGCCTCAAGTGGTCTTTCTGAAAATTGAATCTTAAGAAGACCCCATTTCTAATCATGCCATAATTTTTCCATGTCTCAAAATTAGCATAGAGAAACTCAACTATTTCTCGTGCAGAGACTTCTTGCAACAACAGAATGACTCAGTTAAGGATCACCAAAATGTACCCATGCATAAAACCATACTTGCTTCAGTCATACTCTTCTCTTGCACTTTTTCACAGCTCTGAGTTCAAAGAGAGCTTCATATCCCTCTTCATGCAACTCTTTTGGCATTAATTGACCTCAGAAAAAGTGTCCAACACATGCAATAAGTCTTTGTGGGTTTGGGAGTTATCCAGTTCCTTATAAGGAAATGATACTTGGTGAGTTAAGTGGAAAATAACAAGCAGAAATGATAGAAGCTAAGTATAAGTAAGTATAAGTATAAGTAATAGTCCTGGAGAATAATTTACAAGTAATTCACAAGACTAAATACAATCTCAAAATCACTCGTTGACTACATTTGAATGGCAAATCTACATGTCTTTTGCAAGTAAATTGCCTCTAAGAAGAAGATTAACTTGGGGGAGGGAGGTATTTAATTTTCAGTGTGAATATTCACACAGCTTCAGTGATATCTAGAAACCTGGCCGCCCCTCTTCTCCTGACAAAGACTTACACAGGACAGCTGTTTCCCCATTTACTGTTAATGGATAAGAGATATAATTCTCTAATTATCATCAACAAAAGAGCACTGAATTTTAATCTTCCAATGCATAAATCAGAATAACTGCATCACGAATATATTCCTGGC
This sequence comes from Numida meleagris, assembly GCF_002078875.1. NCBI lineage: Eukaryota > Metazoa > Chordata > Aves > Galliformes > Numididae > Numida > Numida meleagris. The sequence goes on along the minus strand of NC_034415.1, from coordinate 26,631,042 downwards.
TTGGACAGTGAGCTCTGCCACAGACAAAAGCATTGCCAGTGCTGTGCACAAGCCTCACCGGACGCCATTTAAACCTCAACCATTCTACCATTCTCATGCAAAACCACTTGCAAAGGATCCACAGCAGAGAGAAGACAGCACAAGTGGGGAAGCTTGAGGCAAGGCAGTGATAAGTTTTGGTCTACTGTCTTTGGTCTCTGGAGGGAACTGACATGGGACATTACTCCATCATTAGATAGAAAGAGAAGGTTAATAATGCTGTAACGCTAATAACTTACAAAATTTAAAATAATCACTTTGTGAAAGTATTTAATACTTTCAATAATCAAAGTGGTGAGCAAGGTTTAACCAATGAAATAGCAAGGTTAGAGTAATTAAAATCTCAGATGCTAGGTTGCTGATAGGAACAACTAATGGATTATCCTTAAACAATGCAGGACTAAAACAAAACACCAAAACATTCCTCAGTTCAGATGAAAGGAATGAGCTCTCCATACGTGAAGAACATTAAAGCTAGCAACAATAAATTTTTATCTGTCAGCGGGAAGCAAAGACAGGGCTCCAGAATGCACAGGGAGGATTAGGGAGAACAGCAGACAATCAACAGTGAAACAGAGACAAAGCTGGGAACGTAACTATAAAGTGCTTGAGGAAATCCCTAAATCCATTGGTATTACAGCATTTACAATGACTTTTCAATTTTGTGGACGATCTCACTATCAGAAGAGTTCTGACATTTGTGGAAGTAGGATCGGGTCTTAACATCAGCTTTAGTGAGGTTTGAAGTTACTCCACGAAATGGACCTACGGTGATTTGCTGAGAAAGATAGAGGTAACAGCTACAAGAAGGCCTTAGCCACGAATGCAGAAACAAGTTAAAGAAAAGCAAGACACTGTGAAGCTGAAGCATTTCAGCTGCTCCATAGTGAGCAGACACTTGGGGAGAGCAGCGCTCTGCGATGGCAGCAGCCAGGCTTGCTGCATGCTTTCCTCCTGCCTCTGTCAATGCAGCAAGACAACAGCTGGCGGAACTGTGTGGGGAACTGCATCACTGAAATAGCATCATTCCTAAATAAAAATTTTAAATCCCCATAAAAAACGGAGTGAAGGTGTCTGTATTCTTTAGCCCACATTATTTCTATAATCTAATTTGTAGCACAGCCCCTCAAACAGTTGCGCAGGTCCCAAGAGGAGACAGTAACCTCCATCACGAGGGCAGAGAAGCAGTTCTAAGAGTAGAAGGAACTTCTTAATGTGGTCTTATTGCTTTGCTTTTGTATTCAGTAAATGCCAAATAAGCTGCCTTCAGGAAAAGGGAAGCAAGCTAACCTCCTTTATCCAAGTGGGCATGGTGGTGATGGGTTGATGGTTGGACTTGATTATCTTAGAGGTCTTTTCCAGCCTTAATGATTGTATGACTCCACAAATCAAGGGTAAAAGCAAGCATCCAGGCACTCATCCCACACTTGTTGAGACGATGTCTTAACACCTTACCTTACTCTTCTCACTGGCTCTGAGGGATAGAGCAAGCACATCGATTTGGCACTAAAAACAGGTCTGATAAACCTCCACATTTGCTAAGAATTAAGCCCTAAAAAGAACTTGTCTGGCATCTGAAATAGAGTAGGATGTGAAAGACTGGCAAAAGCTGAAGATATATACTGGAAACTCCCTTTGCTTTCAGTAGGGAGAGTAGATAAGGTGGAACAAGGACAGAAAGGATCTGTGTTATTTCAAGGACAAAACATCCAGGGTTTTTGTCCAGAGAGCTGTTCTGAAATGGAAGTACCCCATTTCCCTCTCTGTGCCAGCTTCTGTTTCTGCCAGTAAAATGAGCCCTTACACTACATTGCTCTTGTGCAGAGCTTCTAAAAGGATGCAGCATACGCAGAAAAATCCAGCTGTTAGGATCAGCTTCCTCACTCCCTCTTTTACTTAATCCTTTTGCTTGTCCACGTGCCCTGAAGCAAATGTGAAGCCTTACATCCCAGTGCAATCATCCTTCACTCATCCCCTCTCCTGACGCCTCCAGAGGATCTTCAAGCATTACTAGAAAGGGAATAACACCACACACAAGCCTTATATCATCAGAAAGTTTGGCTAAGATAATCCTAGCAGCAGTTACCTTTTTATAAGGAGAGTGTGCATGAACAAAGATAAGGTGCTGAAAGATATTTCTAACAATTCTGGCATCATTGCATGTATATACATACATATACACTGTTTTTAGAGAAAACTGGGCATGTTATCTACAACGAGACAAACAAATAGCAACAAAGCACTACTGAGTCAAAAAAAAAAGATACAACCCATCAAAGAATTAGTTTTGCTGCTTGACAAACCTTTTTCTATGTCTGGCTTTTTTGAGAGACTATTTTCTCATTCAAAAAGTTACAATATATCACACGTTTTTTACCAGTCTTGTTCAAAAAACCATGATTTTCCAGTTTTCTTATTCTAATATAGGCAGCAAAATAAGTTTCCAAAATCAAGTATTATGCAACAATAAGAAAATAATGTAGAACATTGTTGCAATACGGTAATAAATTCAAAAATCTGTTCTTTGTTAGGGCCCAACCCAAAGCCCTGTAATGTCTGTGGAAAGACTTCAGTCAGAGTTGATCAGCCCTCATAAATACAGCTATTAGTTCAGACTGAAATGCTGATAGTGCTTTACTTGGCCTTTTCACAAACAAGCATCAGCAACATCAACAGGACTTACCCACGTGCAGGCGTGGGCAAAAAACAAGCGCACTGTTGACATCAAGTTGTCATCTTACATAGCAAATGCTATCCCGAGGTGAACATACCAGCAAACTGTCAGTCAGCCCAACTGACTTGCTTCCCAAATAACAATTTGCAAGCACCAAGACGCCAAACATCACTGAACGATGCTAGAGCAGGAAGAGCCCAAAGTGCAAGCTGAGACCTCAGGGCAGATCCTGCCCTTCCCTTGCTGTCGAGCTGCACCAATCTCTTTTCATGTCATGGGCATTACCCCAGAATTATATATTTGTCAGTCTTCTGAAAACAAACAACAACAAAAAAAACCAACAAAAGAACCACCAGTAACTTCCACACTGTCCCCTAAACCCTCCCATTTTGACCTGCCTCAGCCCCCATTCCCCTGGCTATGTTTCACCTTCACTACTCTTTCCCCTCTCATGGACAATACATAGGGTTGGAGCCCAGAAGCCTGAGCTCATCTTGCCCCCGACATCCAGTTCAACCCTAGGCAAACCATACAGCCTGATCCTAGACCTGCTGAAGTCACTGGCAAGGGTCATTTTGTTGCAGTAGCACAGGATCAGGTCCTGCATCTCTCCTTCTCTTCTGTTGCAAAGTGTCTCCAGGGCGAAAGTCTGTGAAATGTTTCAAAGATTTAAAGTACTGTGGTTGTCATCCAGCAATTCTTATTCATGCCTACTAATTTTTACTTGTGGGAGTAGATCCATTGGCTCCATGGTCGTCATTATTTCTAACATTGCTAGTATTATTCATAACACATCTAGTTTTCCTGCATGTTTTTATTAATTTTAAAAGCAGAATATTTTTAGCATCACATTTCACATGTTGAATAGATGCATGATACAATTAACTAAAGAAATGTCATAAGGAACACAAAGGAAATATTCTTATTACATTTGATATTTAATTGCCCCCGGTTTCTCTCAAGACAAACCTTCTAACGCTCACAGAAAGCTTCAGAGATCAGTTCTGCTATTTCATGGGTTTTTTTGTGACTCTAAGTCAGGATCTTCCTCAGCCCTGTGGTGCTGCCACGGTTTGTAGATCCCTCCCTGGAATCTCAAAAAGCAGTAAGATGAAGTGGGTCCAGAACGCAGAAACGGGTTTTGCCAACATCAAATTTTATGACTGAGTAGCCCAATTATTTTCCTTTCATTATCCCTGGAGCTGGAATTGCTAATTCTCTTGCCTATCATCCGTTCTGTGGTTTTGTCTTCCTATAGGAAAGGGCCTTATGGGGCAGAGGTTTATGAGGTTTGCCCATTTGTGCCCAGATGTGCCTCTTGTTTCTTACCAAACTTCAGCTAACATCAATCAGCAGTCATCATATTTTGTAGAGTATTCGGAAGTGGTGTTAGGAAACAACTTCAAAGGGCAATCCACCTCACCCCAACAGAACTAAGACCGAGGGGATGAATCACTCTCTCAAGAGTACCTACTCGTCCCCATTGACAACAGATCAAGAGTTGGGTGGCTTCCTTAGGCTGAACGCTTAACTTCAGATGCCTTAAGTTGGGTGAAATGAATCCCACTCACATTTGTACTCAACATCAAATTCTGCTGCTTCCCACAAACTAAATTATTTTAGTCATCAGGTGCCTTACTCATTGCCTTTTGCTGTTTTGTTCGAGGAGCTGACTTATGGAGTAAAAAGCCTTTCCTACAAATGAAAAGGAAAATGCTTCCTGCGTTTTTAACTTCGCTTCTGTTAGCGAAGCACTGCCTGCAGTATGGCAAAGTGTGGGTGTGGTGAACTCTTTATGCGTAAGAGATGCCGATGATGCTGAAGCCAGAGAGTAGGAGATAATTTTCGAAAGCTGCCTGGCAAGCAGTTGGCCAACCAGACGTCAGAAGAATCCAGACACTGGCCAGCTCTGCAGCCAGAGCCATGTTGGCTGGTCGACTAGAAACCAGCACTTTCCAAAAAACATAATGGAGGTAGATATCCCAATCCTATGGAACTTCAGCAGCAGCTGGGGGCATCTGGTTCCCCTCCAGTCCTCAGAAACCCTGAGTGTTGAAATTTAAAATGCAGCTAATGGAACTCCTGGTGACTCAGCATGAGTCAGCCCAATTAAAAACTGAATCAGGCTCTCCAAATATTCCCATGAAGCTCTTCCTCTGAGGACTTCTGAGTGCATTACTAAGACTCAAACTGCTAGCAAGTAGGATAATCCAAGTAGGATAATCCAATGATGGTATCAATTCCGGCATGACGCAGATCTCACATGATCACGGACGAGTCCATTTAGAGGTAGGCTGTTCAGGTATATATAAGTCATAGGTATTTAAGAGATTTAGATTGAAATACAATAAAAAAAATCATCTTGACAATCTTATTTCTGGAATTCTATAAATTGGTTGTAAAAATTTACATAAAGAGCATTCCTCTTACTATTTCATTCCAAGGGCTTCCTATAATAAATACCTGCCCTGCTACATTTGAGAACTAAGTTTTCCTGCTCAGCCAGATCTATTATCTGAATCAGGTAGCCCTAAATTCATGATTTTGCTACGAACCTCCTGTTTGTTTTATAAGATAAGAGACAAAGCTGAACGGAACTGTGTTACGCATTTTATATTTGTTGATGGAACTACAAAATACATGCATGAATAGCACACAAAGTAGCTGTATAGTTTTAGGACTCATCTAGTGCCTTCTGAGGACAGCAGTGAAACTATACACTAGTTTCTTTTGGGTGAAGGTGTTAACTGTATTCTTAGAAATACCAGGCCAGCCCTACAGAATAACAAAGTTTTTGAAAGTAGTGATGGTAGGAACAGCTGAGCACATTCAGCAGCACCACTGCTGCTGTCACACCGAATATGTTGCGGGCCTAAAACCGAACCCAGTGACATCAGCAGGAAGGCGGCTGTAAGCAACAACCGTCCTTGGGCTGAGCCCTCATGCAAATGCTCTTTGTTGCAAAGTCAGATAGGGGCAAATCAAAATTGAGAAACACTTTATAGGTGGCAGAAAGTACATTTGTCCTTTGTATTGTGTTGGTAAAGTATAAGCGTCATCACGGTATAATACCTGGGGAACTCTGCAAACACTTGCACAACATCCAGACAATGTGGGGTGTGCTTAACCCACCCTCATTGCACAATGGTGCACCAGAAGTCAGCAGCTGAGCTGCAGCAGCATCTTAGTGCAGCACGAATGGCTCAAGATCCTACTGCTCCAGGCACCGTGCAAAAACATCCCGGCGATCTCACACAGCCCCTGAAGATCCTGACTACCTTTGATCTACCGTGGGGTCACATCTATACTGCAAACTCAAAAGAACATGCAAAGTGAAAGCTCATTGCTTTTAATTAGGTTTGCCCTCTGCTGTGGCTAAGCTGAGGACTGCAGTCTCTCAGGCTGCCATCCAGCTGGATTCAAAGCAATTCATTCACTAGAAAATGCAGAAAAAGAAACAGGAAAAAACGATATGAGGTTTCCATGGCCACTGGGCTGTATACTTTATTCTGACCATTATCACAAACTTCAACACTTGCCAGTTTGCCATACAAACAAGCAACAGATGTCAGAAGTAATGCTTGTTTTTGGTGAGCATTCATTTCAGATACAGCACAGGGAAAGGTACGGCCCAAGCTGCAAGTAAATTACTCGCTTTGAGCCCAAGCCAGTAACACATTTTCAGCTGTGGGCAAAATGCAAAGCATAGGCATCCAGACTTCTAAATGCTGACCCTAGATTTCTTCAACAATAATGTCAATATAATTTCCCAATTATGTTGAACTTCTAAAGCTCATGTTCTTTTGTGATGGTTGTCGATAATAACATGACAAGAGTAACAAAGCACAAGGTTTACCGAAGGACTAACATTAAAAGTGACAGCATTTGTTGGAGAAATTGCAAAAACTTTGACTTTAATATTCTAGAACGATGAAGAGAGGACAGAAATAAACGAGTTCTTCCCATCAGTGTTGCTGGATTGCAAAGCAGGCTGTCCTGAATTCATTTATCATATATTCAAAAGCAACAGGTGGAAGTGCAAGTGTTCTTCCTTCTTCACTCCCCTGTGTGCTTGGTCAGCTTATCACTGTTACCTAGGCAACATAAAATACTGCTTAAAAGGAAATGCTCTCTAAATTGTCACTAACCACTGACTCTCTATGTGCTTCCCTATTATTGTCTCTCATCCTGTTTCCCTATTACAGCCCCCACATCCTGGTCTGCTTTGGAGGAATAGCTGCGCTCTGCACTCGCTACAGAGCTGTTTTCCCTCACTTCCATGCTCTGGACAAGTTTAACATGCTTGCAGCCTTTACCAGTTTTACAACTGAAAGACTTTGTAAAGAATTTCATATCTCAACCCAAATTTTGAGCATAGACTAAGGACTGTGCTAAACCAGAACCTCAGGGCCACCAAGTTACTGTTCCTGTAACTCTGACTTTTGTGGCAAAGTATAATGGATTAAAAAAGTTTCCTTACATATCTTTGCTGACTGAACAGTCTGCAGGAACCACAAGCTACTCAACAGTTAATAACAACAAGGTTCTCCCTGCAACATTTGGTTTGAAAGGACTCCCGAGCTCTGAGTCATTGCACAGTTGATTTGAGCTTAACCCTAATAGCTCTGTTATGCTGCGGCTTATTCTTAAATCTTCTTGGAAGCAGGAGAGTGTCAACAATAAACTTGTAAGGTTTAACACACTAACACCAGGTAAGCTGCGTTATCTCAGTTACGAGGATCAGTCCTGTCCTTTCCACTACATCACAGAGCTGTAAAGCAGTGCTGGAGCAGAAGCATGTGCCTGCTGGTATATGCCTGAAGAGGTTCTGGGAATTAATTCTGCTTTGCAGAACTATTCCAGTTATTCATGTGACTCAGCGGCTGAGACTGGGATCTTCCTGCACTCACATGCTGGCTGCTGATTCAGGCTGGTTCAGCAGCACGGGGCAGGAGAGGCACCTTATCAAAAGAAAAGCCCTCTTTGGGACAGGCTTTCCCACAAGTTGCAAAGGAAATTTCCTCTGCACCATCTGCACCGTTCCGGTTGGGCAGAAACAGAAGTTATTCTTAGATCTGGATGATTTTCTCGGGTTAGAAGAGAATCATTATTTTCAACCAATAAAATATTTCTTAGCACTGTTGCTGTGGTGTCTGCCCAGATGTGATCTCAGGCCAAACGCTAGCACCGTGTCAAAGGAAAAAAAAAAAAAAGTGCTCTGAACTTCTGCTTGCAGAGTCATACCTAACTACTTCAGTCACACTTGGTATTCTGGCTTTATTTATAAATGTTTTAGGAAGGATTAATTCCTGGCTAGCCCTTAGTATAAGCACACTGCATATGGGAACAGTAAATTGAAATTAATGTATCAGCACCCCCAGACCTATTCAATGTTGTGTATGATCACTGAGACATTCGTAGTAGGTTAACCCTTTATAAGCCAACCGCAAATAGTTCTTGTCCTACAGAGCACCCATCGTCCCCGCTAGCCACGGAAGTCAGGAATTTTCTGATTACGTGTAGGCAGTGGGGTGGGAACCCCAGCACCTTAGCCAGTCACCCCACGCTCTCTTTGGGTAACAGAATCAAGGGAATGAGTTGAGACCCCCAAAAGCAAATTTCTAAGATAAGTCTAACAAGTGGTAGCCACGGTACTTCAAGTGACTCGCCTGGGATCTTACAAAAGAGACCGTGGCAGATTAGGACCCAGACTCACAGCTACCTCCTGTCCTCATTCTCAGGCCACAGGATCACATCTGCCCTATAATCACATAATCATAGTCCCGCAATTCTGCAGTGAAGATGTGAGTATATTTCATGTCTTAAATCAGCCAGCTCCAGAAAAACAGACTTCCTTTAATGTTCTGCACCATCCAGTATTTTTGTAGGAGCAACCGATGTAGCCAATACAACCTAGCTCAGCCACCTGAACGTGACAGCACACAGAAGCACCTGCTTATGCCTGGGGTCACATCTCACACAGAGCACTAAGGTTGCATAGTCCATGCTGATACCAATGGCAATTACAAAGTATTTCTGTGAAGCATTTCAGCAACTGCACCATTTCTTGCACTTACTGCTTCAGCAGCCTCCTTCCCCTGACCTGAGGGTTTGATTTTCTCTTTCAAGAGAGATTATTTTCTGTCTGCTCTGCTGCTCACTTCTCCCACAACTAGCGTGACATTGAAAACGCAGGGGAAACAGTGTAATTAACTCCTTCAGTGGGTAAAAGGATATTCACAGCAGTGCTTGATACCTGTCTGAATAAAAATAAGCCATCTGCTGAAATAGGCTTTAGTGGGCATCGGTGGATTGGAGCAGAAGGAAGAACCATCTATAAAACTGAAAGCAGTGATGACCATAATAGAAATGAAAAGAAGGAGGAAAAGAATCCGACTGTCTCAGGATGTTCTTCTCCTTTTCCACTCCCAAGATACGACAGGCTTCTTCCTGACCTGTCAGACCACAGCTGCTGATGGAGGTACAGCCTCTCACTCCCCCCCACAGAAGGTACAGCTGTAAGTTCCTACCAAAGGGAAACTTCAGCAATTTTCCCTACATGAAAATCTTAGAGACATCAGGTATGGGGACATACATCAACATGGTACGTGAGGGTTAAAAACCAGGGGAAAACTGCAGCCTGGGAAAATTAGGGGCTTTCCATTCCCGGTGCAATGAAATGACAGATTTTAAGTTCAGAGTGAGGAAAGGCATTGAAAGGAATTAGATTTCAAGCTTCCCAAGACATACAGGCTTTGTTTTCCAAAGCTATTGATAAATCTATCAGTCTCCCGATTACTGTCCCCTCGTCCCCTGAAAAACCCTCTAAAAAGGAATCTGCTGCCTTAATTGGAAGGAAAAGAGTTTAAAGAATATCCACTGTAAGGTCTCTCTGAAGAAGGAAAGTCCCTGGAGGCAAAACAATAATTGGTTTTGACCTTCCGCAGTTAAGGAGGCATGGGCAAAGACTGGACTTAAACACAGCCTGACAACTGTGAGTTCCAATCAAATTCAGAAAGGGACGGAAATTGGATAAGCAAATTCCTTTTTGTGCATGACCTCGGTCCCGCTCTCCTTTCCCCCTGCAGCATGACACATCAGAATCTGTCCTGCGTGCCATAAATCACTCGCAGGACAGCAGTAGCCTTTGAATAGCTGTCTTATGTTACGCTGGTCTCCTCCAGGCAGCAGCAGTAGAGCCCCTGCCCTCCCGAGCTGCAGCCCTGAGCGCGGCACAGAGGCTGCACGGAGGAAGGAAGCAGTGTGAGTCCACTGCTGCTCCCAGCACGGTGTAAATTCCCTCTCTCCATTTTGAAGAAATCTTCACACCAGCACCAGTGGCTGCTGGCCACATGAGTGAAATTTGGTTTTGAATGCGCAAACTCACAGTCCTCGTTCTGCCAGTTGCTGACACCTTGTGCCAGCACTGCTCCAGGAAACATCGTGCTTGCTGCATTACCTTCTGCATGGCAAGTGCATCTTGTTTGGGTGTCCGTGCAGAGCCTGGCAGCAGCCAGAGGCCCCTCCACGCTTCCCACAGCCCGTGCCTGTCCATACTCACCAGGACGGCCCAGCACAGCCCCGCTGGACCCGGGCCATTTGGCTTGCCAAGGCCTCCTCTGGCTCTTCACATTGTTTGTTACCTCCAAACTCCACGGCTTTTAGAGAACCTGAAAAGCATTCTTCTGTTTCAAGGACATCTTAATAATGCCTCAAAAGGCCAGCAGAGCAAAGCTTTCCTTACAGTAGTCCTGAATGCTAACTTGCAACTGAGTACCGGTATATATACTTTAAAAAATAATTTCCGATATTCTGCCAGAAAAGAGAAATAGGAAGGAGTCACAACACAAAGACCACAGCCCAATTAAAAGTGCATGAACTAATGGGGAATGTTTCCACCTTAAATGGCCAGACCGTCTGAGATGGGCACCACTGAAACTCGATGCACACAGTTTGCAGGTATGACTCACAAGAGTTGGAGGCCCAAAAGCAATAAGAGCATGGCTTGGAGGAATATCAAGGCTTGGGAGACAAAAATTAGCTATTTTTAGGGTCTGATGAGACAGAAGTGAAAGTGTAAGCAGTATATAATGAGGTACATGAGATGTCCAGGTATTTTTTCAAGGTTGATATGGTTTCAGTTCCTCCAGGAAAGGAGCAGATAGCTGGGAACGGCTCCCCACAGCAAACTACAGTTACCAGCAGTGGGACTGCCCCACGCTGCCACCTCTATTTGCTTTGACCCTGTCTCAGATTTTGGGAAATGTTGCTTCTTCCCACCTCCTCCTGCTGAGCCTAACTTCTCTTAACACCACCCATGGCTCTCCCAGCATTTGGGTGCCGTGCCAGCTGATGCCTGCAGAGCCTATGGAAAGCCTCAGCCCCAGAAGCGCTCCCTTTCTCTTTTAGAAGTGCCCAAAGGATCAATGTGACATTGAGTGTGACAGCAAAGCAGACTATCCTGACAGAGTCCAGTCTGAATTTCATTCTGTAGGCTCGGACTTCTGCTATGTACTTCTCCTGTCCTTAGGAAGTACTGCAGACTCCTACCAGGAGGCACAAATTAGGGGGAGAATGAATCCCTAACTATAACAACATTCAAACCGTATGTAGGCAATGGGAATTAATAAAACTGGAACAGGCTCAGCACTGGCACTTTATGTAGGACAATACGTACCTCCTGGGTCACATACCCAGCACGTCCTTGCTGAAGTGCCAGCTTTGCCAAGGAATGCTGACACTTACAGGGGTGCTGCTATGTACTATAGTAGAGCAGAGGCTTCTGCAAAGAGCCAGCAATGCAGGTTAGCCAGGAGCATATCAAAAATCTATAAATAATGTTCTATAAATGATGCTCCATAAAAGATCTAAAAATATCAAGAAGGCAGTTTGTTAGTTGTTGCTTTTTTAAAATTGTTTTTATCAGTTTACAGAGTTCTAAATGAATGGAAGTTGAGGTTTAGATAAGAAAAGTGAAAAATCTAACATTCCAATTGCAAGATGCTATGCATCTTTAATGCCCCTGGAAGTCAAAGACACTGAGTTCCCATCACAGCGGGACAACCTAGCCTAAATTCACAGTCCTAAACCTTTGTTGACTATTTGCACTTGTCATTAGACATTTGCAAACATGTTCAGGAAGGATGACCCACGCTCCCAAGAAGTCTTAATTTAAGCAGCAAGGAATTCTTGCAGCTCTTTTGGTTCTGCTTCTTGTTTTTAATTTTACGTTTGGGAGCACTTGAAGCAACAAGCTTCCGCCATAGGTCTCAGAATAGTTCAGGAGAAAACCACACAGTTTTCAGAAGACAAAACACAACCTCAGCACTCTGAAGCAATTTACTCAAGCTCCCTGGGCAAGTCAGTAGCAGAACCAGAAAGTGAGCCCTGCCTTTGCTGTCATCAGCAAGGCCTTGTCAACGCTTCATTCTGCTCCCGTTTTCAACGCAGTTGCAAAGAAGGGAAGCCTGTGATGGCAGAGGTGACACTGGGGCAGGAAGCAAGTCAAAAGAGTGTCTTGAAAGAGCTCTTAACGCAGGAGCAGAGCAGAGTGTGCTTAGCTCTCCCCATTAACTGCTATAGCAGTTTCTGTCAAAGAGGTCAGGTGAGGATCTAAGACAGAGAAGCTTCACATACTGTTCCAGCACATGGCCATGGGAGTGAGCCCAGCAGATCCCTGCCATCCACATGGGACCTCAAGTCGGGACACCATCGGATCTCCTCAGCTATCCGTACGCAGCTGTTCCAGGAGCACGCCATGGGGCTGGGACGAGAGCACGTCCGCGGAGGCACGCCGTGGCACAGGAGCTGCTCGGAACTTGAAGGGCATTTTGCTCTGCATAGCCATTTAGGTCACCACATTTGTTTTCAAGGCCTCTCGAATCCTACAGATGTATGTTTTACAGATCATTGAGGCAGAATCTGCCCTGCTTTCAGCAACGCCGCTCTCAAATACGCTCTGCTCTGAGAGGGGAGCAGCCGCGCTCTCCCCTGCGCAGACATCCATGCTATGAGGATGACACACCGCCAGTCACACTGTTCACACCAACTGTGGCAGTAAACTTGATTTCAACTTTGACATTTAGTTCCTGTCTGGTGACTCATGAGTGCCTATGATGCTCCGCTTAGGGATGCAAGACTCCAAGGCCAATGCAGGAAAACAAGCAGCAAGCTCCAGGGATGAGAAAGAAGTATTTGCTGAAACGAGGCACCTCATCAGTTTTGTAAACTGCGGAGATGAAACAACAGATGAGGACAAGTTCCTTGAGCTGTGTTCTCTTGCAGAGAAAGGCTGGCAATTTATATTTAAAGTACAATTTACTAAGTGTATTTTTACCAAGCGTACTTTTTAAAAACAATGTGGCATCACCAAAACCCTTCTAGCCTAATGGAAGCATCAAATCTTCCAGTTTGTGGAGTTCTACAAAAAATGGGACCACACAAAGTGGTTTTAGAGTGCACTGAATATAAATATACGGAATACCACACGCATAAAATACAAACACATTCATTGTCTTGTTCAGCCTATTTATAATCCTTCACAAAGTTAAAGCTGTGCGACGAGGGACAATTTGTGTCCCTTCTGACCTGTCCTGAAGTTTCTCAGGACAGGTGGTAGGGATGGCAGCAAGCATTCTGCTTCTGATGTGACAATGAAGCACGAGGGCATGGGTCTCTGCCACCATCCCAAGGAATCTAACGTGCTGGGGAAGCCAGCACACTGCCCACAGCTGACCCAGACACAACAACAGAGTCCACTCTGGCTGCCCCTGTGTTCTGGGTCTATTTATGTAACTGGTGCTGAGAGGGCACTATGAGAAAATAATGCTTAAAATTCAAAATTAACTTATGTATCTACAGTTGCTTTGCAGAAAACAGTTAGGACAAATGTGGCTGTGCCTCAGGAGTCAACGGTTTTGTTTTTCTAGGTATCATGGATTGTTCTCTCTGGCTCAGTGAAGGCATTCTGAAGACAAAGTATCACATTTCAGCAGCTAGCATTTACTGAAAATCTATGTTATGTACGAAGACATCATCAGCAAAAAGCTGAGAGGCTTTCCTTCGAAACCTTTAATTTCACAGGGAATAGTTCCTCACATTCTCAACATACATATGGAACCACCAAGCCCACTTTGCAGATGAAGCTGAGCTGTGAGGTCAAAGACAGCGCACACACTTCTCAAAGCAGTAGCTGGTGTCAACCGAGAGAGCTCTCGATTACTGCTGAGCTGCGATGACTTCACCAGCTGAAGAACTGCCCAGAGTGCCCAAATTTCCATCAGGTTTCCACCTATAGCCACAAAATGCGTTACCAAACTCCTGTCGCAGAAAATCTGCAAACAGCCAACTGAGGGCATCTATGTGTCTGCTGACTGGAAAACATCCAAGTTAATCTACTCGGAAACTCAACTCCTTTCCCTCATCTTGCATCACAGAATAATTTATTTGCCTAAAGGCAGTTTGAGGCAATCAGTATACTCAAAGGTTGGTATTAAGAATGCTATTGATAGTGGCATGGGGAAGAAAATTGCAGCAAACGTCAGTAATCTGAACATTTTTGGACTAGAATAGTGTTCAGATTAATGAACGTCAATGCTATTTCAAGGTTATGCTTGCTAATATTAGTATGTAGGCAGACATACCAGAATGCTGCCTTTTTTTTTTTTTTTTCTATTTTTTTCTTAAAGCCAAACTTCTGACTTAAGAAAAATGTAGCCATGGCAGCAGGAGTGGCACAGGGGATAACACGTTACCATGCAGCCAGCCAAGACATTTGGTTTAGCAGCTTCTGGAAGAAAGAGGTTTCAGTGTATTTAATTAACTTGTCTTAAGAGCTCTTGATCTTGTTTCAAACCACTCCACCTTTAAGGTCTCTGATGAGTCAATGTTTCTAGCCTGAGACTTGCAAGAGAATTTTTGAATGCACATGAAGTGGTTTAGAAGCTTGTTGGTTTGTGGATGAACTTTTACACCTGAAAGGTGTTTAAAACAAACAAACAAACAAAAAAAAAACCCCAACAAAAACAAACAAACAAAACAACTCAAAGAACCCGAGTGCTTGCCAAAAGGTAAGGCTAATCATAACTTGTTTCACCTTTTACCGAGCTAAGAGAAACAATTATACTGCTCATTCCTACTTATTGCTGTAGAGAGTGCTATTATTTTTTGTTTCCCTCTAACTTGGAAATAATTTTTTAAGTTCTAAAAAGCCTCAATATTTGTCTTCTACGTGAGCAGTTTGGAAAGGTCAAGCCTAAGCATTTGATATAAAAAAGAAAACCAAGTTATTAGACACCATTAGGAGGTTACAGGCACCGAGATGTGCCCAGGCAGACTGTTCAAGTGATGCTTAGCCAAAGTTATGTCTTCTGCACCTCAGTCAGGCCACCATGGCAGAGAGCATGTCAGTGCTTCCACTGTAAACTTGAAATAAGGTTTGTAAGTGAACCAGAAAGCCGAGCAGAAGCTTTGCCATGGACATATCCATTTCACTGCAGAGCTGTGTCAGAAGAAGCTTGCTTTTAGCACTTACAATGAGTGGAAATAAGAAGTCAGTGATTCAAGCTGGATTTTTTTGCTCTTGCATGAGGGAACCTGGGAGAAATGGCAAATGGTGGGAAGGTCTTGTGCACCAGCTCCGGAAGCCCCATGTCCCATAATGCCCCGTGTCATAATGCTCCTGACCTGGAGTCAGGATTTATATGGGTAAATGAAGAGGTGAGAAGATCATAGGAATTGGTTCTCCTTCTTCCACCTTTCCTTCCCAGATCCTGTCCACAACTCCCTTTGTTGAACCTGACAAGCCTTAGACCTGTGATTCAACATAGGACAGTAATTTCCCTTCAGCATTTTTTTTCCTGTGAGATGATGTGCTGAAATAGAACCATCTTGCCCATGCCTAAATTATCTTTCTTAGCTATGCTGGAAAACAGGCTTGAGCTTCTCACAGCCAAGTCACTGGATCTCTTTGCACCTGTACTTCAGGACAGAGCTGGTGTGGGAGCCAGGTCTCTACTACTAAAAAGTGCCTCTGCCTGGAGGCCAGCTGGCTGGCTGGGTTACAACTGGACACGGCCCACAGAGAAGAGGCAGAAGAGCAGACTCATGAGTTCTTCCATTTGGCACCGTCTTAGGAGAAGCTTCAGGCCCTTGGTATCCTACAGTGCTGTAGAGAACCCTGATCTCTCTGCTAAACATCTGTTTAACAACCACCACCGATGCTTTTCCAAAAGGAATTATACCACAAAGAGATTTTGCCTTTATTTATAGCAAAGCCTTTAAAAAGTCACAGTGTGCCAACAGCACTGCTCTGATACACAAGCTGTCAAAAGAGCTTTCTCTTCCAAGTGGGAGGAAAAAGCTGTGCCATAAATGGGTGGTATTTGCAGTCGGAAGGTGACTTTCTGATGGTGACCACCACACCAATATAACCTACATTACTCTACACAGAGATTACAAGACACAATTTACATGCTGCTTATTTGCTACCTAGCACTAGCCATTCAATAAATACTAATTTGATAGGTGGGCATCTTAAGCAGGCATACAGAAATAAAACCAGGTGTAAAGAAGCAACTTACATATTTGACTCAACGGTCAGAAGGGCTCTCTGGTACAGAACATGCAGACTTCTTCAGAAACAACATGGGTTTTGGGGAGAGGAAGGCATTTAAATAAAGATGCCAGAGAAGGTAAAAGCTAGAATAAAAGAAGAGGAAAGAAGTCAGAAGAGGAGAATGATATCAGGCAAATAAAAATAAGAAACAATCTGCCTTCTCACTGGCAGAGTCTCAGCCATCACTCCCTTGTAGCAGGTAACACAGAAATGCAAAGTGACAGCACACAGCAATCTGCTATCATTAAAGTAAGTAAAGGTACACCTCGAACATGAAAGCAAACATCTTTCTAAATAGTCCTCCAATTTATAGACTCTTGTTTGTTTGCAGGTAGACATTTATAGCTTGTGACACCTGAAGTTGTTGAGGTTGCTTTATAAATAGATATGAAATGGTTGACAGATGCTGGGGTAGGAGGGGAAGAATACTTTCTGTTGCAATCTCTATAGGTTCTTATATTAGAACACACTGTCCTGCTGCCCTCTGGTAGTCCCTTACAAATAAATAATCACATCTTCCACATAAGATCCTTTCCCCATATAATTTCATCTTAGAACATTTTATAGCAGTGCAGCCACTCCTCCCCAAATTCAAATAATGATCCTTCATTTTCTTCAGCAACACTATTAGTATTGTAGAGACGCTCTGCTCTGGGGTCAATATCAATTCTTTAAAAAAACAAATTACTCACAGTACGTGTTCAGCTCATTATCCATGTGGGAGTAAGGGAGCAAGATGAACTACTGCTTACCCACATAACCACTCTAACTAGCAGACTTTCCCCCACACTGCTGTACTACATTTCTCTCATCATGACTCCAAGAATTTAACTTGCAAACAGAACTCTATGACCAATCCTGCTATGTAACTGTCAGAGTTAGACAGACTCCCACTCCTCTGAAGTGTCCGGTGTTCAATAAAGTCCATTACAAACTCTCCTGTAAAGCCAAAGGGGCACCATGGTTGATATTTACCTTCAATCAGACCAAATGAAAAATGATTCAGGTCTTGATCTTTTCATTGCACGCATGCAACGTTAGGGAAACAAATCTGGAAAAAGCACCACTTTTTGGCTGCATGTCTCTGGAAGAACAGGGAAAACAAAGCAATGGCAGCTTGCTCCATGACTACCAAGATGACTGTGATACAACACACAGATGTGAGAATGCCCTGGAAAGCCCTTAGTTCTGCCTGATTGTCTAGCAATGCATAGCTTAAGGTATTCTAAAATCCAAGTTTCTGGAAGTGAACAGCTCTCACAAGCAAAGCCTTTAAGGTGTTTAGCAGATTTTTCAGAGAACCTAAGTCATCTCTGAGTCACTGGGAGATTAATCTGAAGTTCCCTAGGGCATTCTGGAGAATGAGCCTGTCAGTACTATGCATTAGACAGGACTTTCACTTTTAATGCCATGACAAATAATGTCCCTATCTCACCTGCTAATCTTTCACTTAAAACTTAGATGTTTTCTTCTAACATCCCCTCCACCTCCAGCTATTTGAAGAGGTCTTGCTTTTATGCAAAACTAAATAACCTGCTAAATAATGTACTAAAAACTGAACTATGATCTCCGAAATATGCAGTTTTAGATCAGAATTCACCTTGATAGCAGGTCCATCTCATCTTCCTTCACTGCCGTCTTCATGTCTGAAACCTCGTACCGGCACTTGCCTCCCGCTGGGTACTAAACCACTGACCACAATGGGATTCCTGCCACTGGTTGTAGCTGGACCAAAAGCCCATGGACAGGCCCAGCAATCACCCATTACATGGGCTGTGTCTCAGTTGTGCTGGGAGGCTGCACTCATGCTCACTATTCCATTCCGAAGACTCTATACCATGAACACCTCCACGGTGAACACCACACAGAGACGATTTGTAGAGCAGGAGAAAACTGGCTCTCTGTGGATGCTACAAACCTTCATGCAAGTCTTGCTTTCAAACTAGTAACAGCTGCATGTCCACTATGGTGCATGAAACCACCCTCCTCCCCATGCATAAGCATGGGATTTGCAGACATGCCAGGAGATGAACATCAATCTCAGCGCAGCATCTCTCATCTTATTGCCTTTTAAAATCTAGAGGAAGACTGTGCTGTTATTGTTCCACTGCCATTAAACAAGCCCTTTCATTTTGTGCCTTCTGCAGGGCTTTTTGTTTTGCCTTTGGCTTCCTTAGGACTTTGATTCTTTTGTGAGACTTTTAATCCCCCTTCTAAATGTCCCACCCACTCAGCATCACTTCAAATGAAAAGAGTAGATGTCAACTAGTCTGCAAGCACAGAATTAGAGAGAACAACAAATTCTACCAAGGGTCTCACTCAGACTGTAAAAATAAAAGATGAGTTTGTATTGGCAAGGGCCTCTCTTGATCTGTTAATATCAAGGAAGACAAAATTATCTGTGTTCTTTGTGAAGCAGCAGTTGTTTTAGTGGGGAAGGAAGCCAAGACAGCTGTTAGATAGTTCAGTACAGAATACTGACAGCGACACACCAACAAGAGCACTAGCAGCGAGGGGCTCAGCCAAACTGCCAGGACACCAACTATTACTAACGCTGCTGCTTCTAAACAATTCAGCAATTGGAAGCAATGGAACATTTGTAAACAGAGTGAAAGATACCTTTTTAGTCCAACATTGCCTATAGTGTTTTAAAAAAAAAAAAATGCAGAAAGAGCAGCAAAATCTTTCAGATCCAAACAACACTGCTGAGAACAAAGAAGCAGGTCTTGGTCAGTGCTCAAGATTAAGTGGAGAAGGATCAGCCCGTGTTTGCCTTGGATGCAGCACCCTGCTCCACTGAGGAAGGAGAAGCCATGAGATTTCAACAGCTTTTGAGAAGTCCTCAGTTCTTACTACTCAACCAAACGGCCTTGTCCACATGACCTGTAGCATCTCCGACCCCATGACAAAGGATTATGAAATCATTTTTTCCACTTCCTTCAGGCAGGATGAAAGACGGCAGGCACTGTGGTCAGAGCAAAGCAGAGGTTCTGACTGGGACCTTGCTCTCACCCCGGCATCCTGCTCTGGTTACTTGACCTCCAATGCACATAATTTTCTCCATTCGTTCTAACTTTCCCAGTAAGGTTTCATTTTCCAGATCTTCCAGATTTTCAGATAGAGCTAACAGATAAACACAAGGCTTTATCTCTGCTTTCAGTCACCCTTTTCATACACCCCAGCAGGAGTAAACAGGGTTGCACTGATACAAGTTGCATGCTAGGCTCAACAGCAGATGTTAGGGAGCAAAATTTGGCCATCTTCTTATTTAAACAGAGCACGAGCTCCAACCTACCAGTGCAATGCAAGCTGCTGAGGACTGCACGAAACTTGCACTCTGGCCTGGTTTGGATGGTTTCATGTTCAATTTCTCCCCTTTCTGGCCCCTGTGTCCTCTGGAAAAGATTTCTTTTATTCAACTACACCCTTCTACATGGCACATTACTTTTCCCTCCAGCTGCACCTTCAAAGCTTTGCTAGCTCCAATTACGGTCTAAATTGCATTTATGGAAAAAAAAGTCATTCTCTTTGAGCGCAGAATTACATGTTGGCTGTTTTCTTACCGAATTGGATCACAAAGGAACTCAGAGGGAAAAAAAGTAGAAAGTCCCAGCTTGGCTGTAAGTAACAGGCTTTGTCCTGCATCAATGGATGCAGTGGTGAATGGAGCATAATCCATTTCTACAGTAAGGAGCAAGAGCCCACAGCTCTGATGGAAATCATGGTTCTCTGCCCTACCAACGGAAAGCTCTCGCTGATGCTACAGGCCTGTTCCAAAACTGAATTCAGCCCTAGATCTGCCTAAATGCTCATTGCTTACATTTGTGGAGAATTTAGAATGTAAAGTTTTTCACAGCATCAGTGATTCCAGCAACCTTTCTCCCCCTTCTCTTTTTATAAGGGATGCATCACATCCTAAACTCTGTAACAGATGTTCTTTATAAGGCAAGAATAATTTATAGGGCATAGGGATGTGTATTTATTGTGCATACGGAACTCATACTTTTCAAAACCTGGTTTTGCATGTATGTACATCTCACCTGCACAGCCAAACTCAGCGAAAATTCCTGCGATCCTCCAACCTGCGAGTGGGAAGGTTCCCCTGACAGAAATGGACAAACCAGTAAGTAAAGAAAGGATTCTTAGAATCCAAAAGCCAACAGAAAAACTGAAATACCCACAGTAAGATTCACCTTCAGTGTACATCATTCCACTTCTCAGCTTTATCTTGTTTTTCCAGCAGGTTTTTTACTAAAGGAGCAGATCCCTTTTACTCACCTTCCCAAACTTTAATGACGCTGCCCCCTAATTCATGGGAGATGAATGTAAAGTTGTAGCTGTAACAGCAACACCACCTGACAAAGCCTTTGGCACTTTATAGCCAACAATCTTTTCTGCAATTCCTATTCGTATTTTCAACAGCTGGATCTTACACTGCATTCACAGGCAGGTCCAAATATAAATAGTAGCTTCTCTACTGACCCACATTCTTGGCCTATATTCCAAGTCTTTTGAGAGGTTTCCATTAGCTGCAGAGCACTGTCAGGTATTTCACCAGCGTAATTTTATTTATGAGGTTGTTTCCCAGAACAAAACAGGACCAGATCAACCGGAGTTAGGCTCTTTAGTCACAGTTGAGAAAGCCTTTTTTCCCCCTATCCTCCATGGAAATGTACCTTCGTCCTCAATATGTTCCATGGCTGCTGAGTTCATATTGTCTGCCTGCTTCCTCTCTGGCTACTTGGAAATGCTTTTGCTCCCACAGGCACAGAACTTTGCTGAGCAGTCCCCACTGCCCACACGGCTGAACTGCAGCCCAGCTGGCACAAGGCTCCTTAGAGATAAAGGAATGACTCCTCCTTTTATCTTTTCTTCCAAAAAAGAACTTCACTGCATTCTATGCCTATCCTGAATGAACTACAATTGTCAGCACCCCTGGATTTAGTGAAACGTGAAGGAGAGAGAAGGAAAGCCATAACTGATGAGGAAAAGTGGAAAATCAAGAATCAGGGAAGGAAGCTGAAGCAGAAGCTGGAGGATGTGGCTCCACAACTATTATTTACAAATATTTTACAGGCTCATTTACCGTATGCTTAACTCTCTGGGTCTGTGAAATCTCCAAACCAGACAAATCAGAGTCTAACTACATTAATCTAAGTACAAAAACCATGGCCCAAATCCTTTGCCCTTTATCTGGGGAAGTCTTTTATTGGAGCTTTCAGCTGGAAAGAAACTGCAAGAATTTGCGGCCGTGGAGTGTGCAGTTACAATAAATACATAATTCATCATGGAGAGGCTTGTTAAAGCCGTTAGGAATAAGATAAATGTTCTTCTTTCCTACTAAAAAGAGATGTCAGTTTTTCTCTTAAGATTACTCAAAGGCCCAGCCAGGCAGAATAAAGGCTTATTACATTAGAAAGCATATAGAGCCCTTTTATGAACTCTGGCTGCAGCCATTCTCTTTGTGAGACTCTTTGTTTCAATTTGTTTTTCAGTAGCTGTATCTGATCTGTATCTTGTACACTTTCATCCTGTGACAAAACACAGCTGCAAGAGACTAGAAGTTCCTCCTGTCTGCCCATGCACATTCTCACAGATGGGACAGGTACACGTGAGAAGTACCAAAACCAACTTATGGGCGTTAAAAGTGATAAATAATTCTAGGTTGAGTCACAAGGTCCAGTTCTGTGTTCATCATTCTTGGAAATATGAATGACAGTACCATATTAAGAAAGATACTGAAGTTCACCAGCATCAAGCGAATGCAATTACTGGCATAACACAGTGCCAGGGTTGCCACCCCTTGAAAACTGAATTTTAGGGACGGAAATACTCTGCTTTCAAATGCAAAATAGAAAACTAATCACTATGTGGTTAATCTAAGCTTCTTATTCTAAGAAATCCTTAACACACAAGCACAAAGGGCAAGATCACAACCGATGCACGACAGTTTCAGGCATCTCGTAGCCTGATTTACAAAGGCATGATCAGGGTTGAAATATTGCAGACTGCCGCCACGCAAAACGTGCACTTCAATGTTCCATTTAGACAAAGCTGCCTCACAAAAGAATAGCATTTATGTAAATGCATCCCCATGTCTTCTCTACCGTGCAAAATGAGTTTAATGTAGGGGTACTCATGCTGTACTTGTGCTTACTGTTTCAGAAGAACCACCATCCACAACTACAGTGGGAGAGGAGGCTTGGTGACATTTGCAACCTTGCTAGGGGGAATGCAGAAGCCAACATGCAGGAGTAGGCTGATTTTACACAGCAGGGGCTCAGAGAGAAACTTGAATACTGTTTTTTCTCCCCCCTCCAAAATCAGGAGACATGAAGATGCTAGGACTGCTGGACTCACCATCTCCTGCAAACTATTCTTCTCTTGAAGTTTCCTAATTCTCCCACAGAGTCCTCTCCTTCCTATCAGAGGTGCTGGTCAAGGGCTGCTGGAGAATCCCACAGCTGCCAATTGTGATTTAGACTGGGGGAGCTAAGATACTCTAATGGCTGCGACTCTTACCACTAATTACCACTTATTCAGGCACTAATGGACTTCATTGGTCGGCACAAGTCTAATGTAAAAGCCTTTGCTGTTTGAGAAGAACCATTTTAATTTATTAAACATTGTGAGTCTCAGGCACTGATAATGGTAAACATACCCACAGTTAAAAAAGGAGTGTATGCAGCAACAACAGCAGCTGCACCTGCCTGAATGGCCGCATTTGACCTGGCCTGCATTTTGAAATTCTACTGTTATCCTTGCTTTGGAGTTTAAGAATAGCGAACCTGCTCGCTGCAAGTGATAGGAAGCAACAAGTCTGTCTGCAACTTGCCAGAATTCAGGAATACTGGAAAACAGTCCATTTCCTCGTCAAGAAAACAGACTTCTACATCATGGTACATGTGCAAAGAGCAGTGCACTTCTACCCATAGCTTAACTTTGATGCCTGCTACTGAGGGGCTTGAGCCAGAGACTCCTCTGCCAGAAACCCTGCTAAAAGAAAGAGGAATTTGATCATTTATGATTTTGAGTTAGTTTCAACTCTTGTTTTGTTTTCTTATTCCAGCATGCTGCTTTTCTTTTGGTGCATTGTCTGACATAAACTGATTTTTAAGCTGAATTGCTTTTTAGGCTGGGGACACTGGGCAGCACTAGAAGGCAAGTCACAGAATCACAGAACGTAGGGGATGGAAGAGACCACTGGAGGTCCCCCAGTCCAACCCCCTGCTAAAGCAGGTTCCCTGGAGCAGGTTGCATAGGAAAGCATCCAGACAGGTTCTGAATATCTCCAGGGAAGGAGACTCCACAGCCTCTCTGGGCAGCTTGCTCTAGTGCTGTCACTCTCACAGTAAAGAAGTTTCTCCTCATGTTCAATTGGAACTTCTGTCTTGATTCTGTCCTTTAGATATTTATACGCATCGATCAGATCCTCTTTCTGTCTTCTCTTCTCTAGGCTGAACAGTCCTGACAAGTTTCCTCATCAGGGAGATGCTCCAGTCCTCCCACTTAGAGGCACCAGAGGAAGGATTTAAGAACTGAGGTGGAAAAGGAGCTGAGCCCTGATGATGTCCATGGTACTCACAAAACAGGACCAGATTAGACAGTGGCCCTGTTCCAGATACCATGTATTAAGAGCGTTTTTTTGTTGCTTCCATCTTTTTAGTTTGCATCTTTTCAACAAGATTTGGATGCTGAGGATGCCTCATGTCCTACAGAACTGCTGGAAGGCTCAAGAGAAACCAGGAGTCAGTAACACAACCTTGTTCCCTTTCAGTTTTGCACCCAAGACTAAAAAATCCATGCCTTCTTTTGAGGGTACCACTTCAAATCCAGTGAGTTAAAGGCTTTACTAGAGGTAGGCAAAAAATAAACAATAAAACAGAGGAATTTTTATCCTGTAGAAGACTCTGACACTGATATTTGCTTTTCTGCTAATCAGACAGAACAGCAAATATCAAATGTTTCACAGAATGGAAACTCTGGGTTATTTTTAGCTGAAAGCACTAAAATTACCTCATTAAGAATTTCTATCTCATAATGTCAAACCATCTGTATCTATTATTAATCTTTAATTTTTAGAGGCAAAAAAATGCTTAACTCTAAAACAAGGAGTCAAAATGAAAGTTGCTATTTCATTCTCAAGTAATATCAACATTTCCGTTGAAAACTTCATCAAGATGAACTTCCCCCAAAATTCTAATTCTGCCAGAACAGCACTTTCCAAAAGAAATGTTTTCTGCTTAAAAAAAGAAAAGAAAAAAAAAAAAGAGAGAGAAAAGAAGAAAAAGCTGGCTGCCTGGCAGGCTCAGTCTCTCTCCAAACAACAAAGCCAAGTAGAATCCATCCACCCTCCTTCCCCCTCGCTATTGCCACCTCTCACAATTTGATTATAAATCTCATGGAACCGTGCGGTTTTGCTTCGAGCTGTAGGTTCTGGAGTTGGGTTGGCTACAGGAACACCCCATGGCTTGCCTGCTCTAGAAAGGATTTTCTCATAAAGAATTTGTTGTAGGCAGAAATATCAGTAGATCTGCCTTGGCAAACAGAGGACACGCGGCTCGTTCCAGCAAACAGAGTTCCCCAAGCTGAACGAGCTCTTTCACCAACTGGACTGGTTTGCTGGTAGAAGCCCTTTCCCACCACAATGTCTGCCTGCAGAGCTGTGTCACTTACAGGCATGACTTTGCCATGCTCCCCATGGACCAAGTTGGGGCAGTACAGCTTTTTAATGTACATTGCAGCTTTCCTCCATTTCTGGGGTTGGCAGAAGACAGTCGTTCAATCAAGAACCCAAATGAAATTGAATGGAAATGGAGCACTGTTTCCAGAATCTGATTTAAATACTTTCATAGAACGAATTAATTATGTATTTAAGACTAACTTTTTACCTGCTGAACACTTCTTTCTGTTTCTAGACACACGTTCAGACACACCTTCACATCTGAGGAACCAAAATTCAGCTAGCCATTTAAATCGTGCAAAATCTTCAAAGTTACTTTGAACTACTTTTACATTCCCTTGGCACCCACTTTTCATGGCTGTGATTGACTTCAGTAAGAGGGAAAGCAAAGAAACAAGGGAGATCAGTGTTACACATCACACTGGGCCGTGGCAGGGTAGGGAAGCCGGGAACAGAGCCTTGGTGTTTCCTCCCTGCTGCACATTTGCAGGGAGGAGGTCTCAGGGAGGAGAAATGCCAGGTAACCACTCTGTCGAATCAAAAGGTGTTTCCGGGTCACCAGAAATTCCAAAATTATTCTGAGCTTTCTCTAGTCTTCTTTTCCACTGCCGAGACCAAAACCTGTCCCATCAGATGCCAACCAGGCTGTTACTTGTTTTGTTTTGCATGTTGCTAAGGAACAGGGCTGTTTTTGCTTACTTGCCTCCCTTGGGCTATTTCACAACACTTTGTAATATACACTGCTCTTTTTTGTTGCACATCTGGTTTCGATTTTAGGTTTCAGAACCCCCTCTGAAAACTGAGATATTAGTTTTTCATATCTATCATCTAGACAAAGTGCATCGGCCTGTCAAGCTGAGTGCACCGGTGAGACACGTTTAACCCTCTCAAGGAACTCTCAAGTTACTCGCCCAAAAAACTATTTTCATTCTCTGTCGAGTTCAGGAGGTGGAAGCAGCTCAAGTATTTAGTCTAATTTGCTGTGTGAAATTAGCTGCAACCACCATTAAATTTTAGGTATGAAATAAAAGTACTCATTTCTTGAAGACATGACATTGGATAGGAAACCCTCACGCCCTTCAAATGCTTGCAAAGAGAGAGCCGTGCAGTGGATTGATTGACCATTGCCCCAGCACATGCTCAGCAACCTCCCCCAAAACTTCTAGTCTTTCGTTTGCATGGAAAGCAACTACCCACAGGAAAGGAGCTAACTAGAATGAGGAGGGGTTCTCCTGTGTCTGCAAAATGGTGTTTCTGGATGCCAGAACAACCCAGCTCGTATTATGGGATGGCTGCAAACACAGCCTTTGGGCCCAGCAGCACAGCTTCTGGTTGGCCAGGCTCAGGCCTCACACCCCAGCACCATGGGCAGTGACCCACACACTGATGGGCATAATAGGTACACCTACTCTGCTGATATCCCCAAGCCAAATGATCCTCCTGTAAGACATCTGCATGCCCTGAAAGCAAAGCTCTGGCGGATAGGAGTTGGGCAGAGCTAACTGTGTTTCTTTAGTTTTTACCCATCCGGTCTCAGCATCATTGAAAGCTGCAGTTAAAATTTATATCACTAGGCTAAGGTCAGTCAGAAAACTTACGCCAAGAGCTACACACATCTGACACCCTGCAGAGAAAAGAAACTCTGCTTTATCCTGAGAGTTTGCTTTCTCCACCACCAAAAGGATTTGTCTCTGTGCTCTTCTTAATTCCAGTGACTATCTGATCCTACAAAGTTGCATTTCTACAACTAAAGATGATTATTTTCTTCATTTTTGGAAGGGAAAATGTCTGTTCTATATCAAGTCTGCACCTCTGCCTTTCAGTTTGGACAATCATACAAGCTTTGCACAGTGTTGTTTCTTGTCTCCGTACAGGTCGAAACACACAGCCAGCTTTCTGAAACAATGCATGGAAAGCCCTGCTCCCTCTCTGGGCCCGCAAGCCCATCCCATATCAGTTCCCACTTGGGTGATAGCTTCCTCTCTTGCTTTCTCGAGAACTGCTTTACAGTTTTCTTCCCCTGCTTCCCATGTATGAATACTTAAGGGAATAATCCTTTCCCAATAGGACTGACAGCCTTTGTGGCTCCTAAGCAAGGCTGGAGGCATTCACCCTCCCAGTCCTGCAGCCTCTGGCACACGGCCCTGCCTGGTGCACCAGTGCCTAGGAGGTCTTGTAGCACAGCAGGTTTCAAGGATGCAAGTCTTTTTGAGCATCACTGCAAATCTCATTTAGATCCGAGAGCCAGGTCTGTCACCATGCTTTGAGATGGGTGAGCTGCAAGCTGCTGTGGGCTGTCCATAGCTGACTCATGGGTGGGAAGAGTAACATCTCCCACAGGGCATCCAACACTTTCAGCAACACCTGACTGAACTCTGTTAACCTAAAGGCATGGACTTCACCCCGTAAACCTTAAGTAAATACACAGCTTTTCACCTGTCTCCAGAGACCTATCCCAGCAGTGTTGCACATCCACATCAAAAAGGTAACTGGAGCCACGGAGGCTCACACCATTAAACAAAGAAATTTGAAGTTTGCCAAGTATTTTTTCATGGACAGACCTTTCTTTCCTAACCAGAGCAGTATGGGAGGAATGTAACAAAGAAAGATTCCACCATGGAGGAGCTATACGTTTTTTAGACTGGACAGACTCCAAAACATGCAGATTTTGGAGGCACACAAAGCTCAGGACATGGTACCAGTGGCTGTACCCCAGTGTAACACCCCAGTGCTTTGGGGCTTCTTTCCTCACGGGGTGAGCCCAGGGCCTGGCAGCAAGCCTTCCTATGGCACAGGGCTTCAGGAGACAGCCTAAGACTGACTGATACAGGGTTTCCTTGATCCACATAATCACAGGCATTGTGGTCTTGCGGTGGAGTGGGGATTGAGACTGTACAGGACAAAAAGCCTGAGGATAAACCTCATGATAAAGTATACAGTTGGTCTCTTCATTTCGCTTTCATAGCTTTTTAGATGCTCCAGGGAAAAATGAAACAAAGGTATTAACAGTGGTAAGCCACATCTTTCCATGTCCTTGCGTCGAATCTGAACCTACCCAATGCTTGGAGCCTTCATACCCAGTTCTCCCCTCCCACCCCCCTTCTGGTTTTGGTGCGGTTGGGCTCTTCCCTCCGCACTCCTCCGCACAGCCTCTCACCAGTTCAGCCCTGGAATGCTCCCGGCAGCTCCCTCCACCCAGCCAGCACCCAGCCCAAACTGCTGTCCTCCAGCCGGCATGAGCTCACCCTGACCTTTCAGCAAAGCCCAGCCCTCCACTCCTCCTTAGACTCAAAGGGGCTTGTGAAGAAGCCTTCTTTTCAGCTTGCACACTTCTCGCTTAACTAATTAATATCTCTTCCTGCAAGGCAAAGCGGTGCTTGGCGCAGTACTGGCCTGAGACAAGCAGCATGTCCTGATTGATGCAACATAGGTGAAGAGAGGGTTAAGAATATCTGGTCTGGAATATGGTCTGGAAGCACTTTAAGTAACCTAAGGAGAATCTGATACAGACCAAAGACACACAAGTACAGATGCATTTAATAGATCTACAGCTGAGAGTCATGCAGCAAAATGTGCTGTTTGGAACACACTGTGCTCCAACCACGATGGCTACAGGAGGAATTGGAGCCAGTATTATGTGCTGGTGCTGCTAAGTACTCAATGTTCACTTAGCACACACGTTTGGGGAATGTATATTTATGCATACATTTTGGGATGCAGCACATCCCATTGTGAACTTGGACAGCAGCTTGCTCTTTGATCTAAGATCTAGTCTATTAAGAAATCCCCGTATTGTGTAACTTTGGGGGCACAGCCCCATGTGTTGTTCCAGCCACAGCTGAGCCAGGTTAGGAGGTTACCACCTCCAACCTGCCCACGGCTATTTATCCACTGCCCCCCATTAGGGGTTACCACCCCTTCTCAATGAGCCAAGTAACAGCATGTGCAGACACTCCCAAATCTGGCTCAGTCAGAATAATCCAGTTTAGCTTCAACAGTTTTAAGTAGGTTTATTGTTTGGGCTTTTTTTTTTTTCAACTAGCTCATCTTGAGAGTGACAGTTTCTTGACTCAGATCATCCACAACTGGAATAGCATCTCTGACCATGCTCCAGTAAAGCTATTGCAACACCGCATCTGTTAGTCTCTTCAACTAAAGCCTGTAAGACTTATCTAAAGATAACATTTGTTCTCCTAACATTCTTTTGTTCTCTACCTTGCAGTACCCTGGGACTTAGCAGAAATTTAAACATCTCATGGTGAGCCGTCCACTTCTGTTTGCAGCAGTCTGTGTTCTCCACCACTTATTTATGGAGACGTAAGAAAATCGACACTCCGAGGAAACCATCACAAAAATCTTTCTACTGCCTCCTTCTTCCAGAGGATTTATAGCTTCCCTTAGATGCAGAACTGCAAGATTCCAGTGAGTCACTGAGGAACTTCTACAGAGACCGCCAATGCATTTACACTGTTAGCATTATTACTTTACTTCATCTTCAGTTCCTGGCAGGAATGCGGGACCTAGAAGACTTGTCAAACTCAGGCCTCACAAAGCTGTGCCAGCGTGCAGAAAAGGTAGCTGGGGGAGACCAAAATGTTTGCTTCGCTGACCTCTGTGTTTGGCTCCTAATGAGGCTTGATTTGTATTCAGTGCTGTGCATGTGCTCCCAGGGAACACACATAGCTCAGGCCAATTGTATGAGATTGGAGTACAAAGAGAAGCCCTACTCAGGCTCTGACATTTAGCAAGCCAAGAGGTTTGAAAATGGAGCCAAGTCAATTGCCTGGCTTGGCTGTATAAACCAAAACACAAGCCTCGCCACTGGAATTGATTATATACACATGAAAAGAAAATACATAAAATGATACATAAGGTTCTTGTAACCTCCAGGAGCCGATGCCAGAATACGCTCGTTGGCTTGGTCCTTCCCTGGCTCAGCACCACAACTGAGCACAGAGCTCAGCCCAGGCTGTGCTTCAGTTTTCATCAGATTAACTCTTCAGCGCAGGCCAAAGCACCCCATTTCGCATGCTCTAAGATCTGAGTTTTCCCTCAAGCCCCCAGGGAAAGTAGTAGCTGATTGTATGAGTGCAGGATTTACGGCCCTTAAAGCTGGTGCAAGAGGTGCTACAGCTAGCCACGGGAGGAAAGTAAATTGAATTAAATGAGATTAGAAAGCTACACAGAAGACTAACCAGGAGAGTGTTTATGCTAAATGCAAAATACTTCTTGAGCCAGCCTTGCGTAAAGCCCTTTTTCCTCTGGTTCAGATCCCATCTATCTCTAAACATAAATCGAGGTCTCCAGTGATGCATTTCTCAGCTTAATTACATGTAATACTTTAGTTAGGAAGCTTAACCCACACTAACTACTGCACTGATACAAACAACAAAAAGACAGCAGGCACTGAATGGTGACATTTCTTGGAAGAATATGGGTTATTAATAACATTCTTTCCAAGGAAAATATTTATGCCTTTCTGTGGTATCTTACTATTCCCCAGAAATATATTTTTTTCCTCAGTTTGAAGTATTCAATAAGATTATTTGGTATGATTAACTTACACAGCGGCACTTGATACGTTCAGGAAGAGCTTGAAAGCAGGCCATTTTATTTTACCAAACCTTATAACAATAACAGGGAGACTCAGCATTTCCCTGGAAATAAGCAGAGCTAACAAGATGTTAAGCATTTTCCAGTAACCCTTGTGCCAGGTGCTATTGGAAGCTTTCTGAAAATATCACCAAAGAGTTCCTCTGAAAAATGAAAAACACTTCTATCCAAAGACCTCAAAAACGGAGTTTCCTCGGCCAGGTTTACTTGTGGACAAGCATCTTTCCACTCTGAAACATCAGACCGGGGAGCTTGATACAAATAAAAAGTTTCTGTAGAAATTTTTAGGTAACTTTTAGGGTAATGTTGCAAGAGCCAGTAATTAGTGTGCTACCTGCTGGATAGATTTCTAATCCCAGAGTTTCTTGGCAATAGATTTAGCTTTGGTGTCTCTCTGGTAGGAGTGATAATAGATGCTCGTGTTTGCCATTAAGAGCCTGCAAAACTCAAAGTTTGCTTTCCACAACCAGTGTCAAACAATGTTCACGTACATCATATCACCTAAAGAACACAATCCTCCTGCGCCAGCTAATAGACCTAAAATGATCTCATCCTTCGGACTAGACAGACTAAAGACTCTCATTATACTCTTGCAGTGGATACTTTGTGTGACTTCAGCCCAAGTTTGCTGCCTCTTCTCTCACGTGTCCTCATCACATCCCTCCTCAGCCATGCATCAGCAATACGCCAACACGCCACGTCCTCGCAGAACACTCCCCAGCTCTCCCAGCCACTCTGGCAACAGTTTTTCACAGTGCTACCACCAGGCCATGGTACAGGGTGCAGACTGGCTCCCTGGTACTGTGTCCATATGCTTTACTTCTGCTGCCTGCACTGTTTCTTCTGTGTTTTGGACAAATCTTTGGGTTCCCAGGGAAGTACAGAGACCTGGTCCTCAGCCGGATAGAACTTGTGAGCCATCACTGAAGCTACAATTAATTGCAGCTTCTTCAGAATAGCAAACTCACTTCAGAAAGGTTCACAGGCTTTTCTGACACTCTTCACACATGCATTTATTGCTCAAAGCCTAAAATAATTTATTACTGATACTGTTACTCTTATACGAGCTCCTCTTTAGAGTTCAGAAACTTTTGGTAATGGCATGCAGGAAGAGTTCAATATCACGTTCATAGTCTATTTCATATGAGATTCAGCCTTTTCCAGTTTAAAGACATTTCATTTGAAAGTGTTTCTGCCTTACAATAAACAGATAATAAACAGATCATTGGTCTCCTACAGTAAAAACGGAAAAGAGTACAACTTCAAATGCTTAAAAGGGCACGCGGGGCTATCCTTAATTTTACTCTCCGGCTGTGGAATCTGTACTCATTAACAGTGGGAAGAGGAGCTCTGATTACTGTTTGTGCTTTTGAAGTTTGCATCTGTAAGCCCACTCACCCAAAGGGAAGGCAGAGCGGGCAGAGGCGCTTTCGCTTTCCGTTTCTAGACCTCTTCGCTTCCTGTTGCAATGTGGCACCAAAATGCAAAGTTTGGATTTCCTAGAGCGCAAAGGAACAAGCAGCTAACTACATACGCTTCCTTTCAGAAAGAGTCTTTGCAACTGTGTTACACTGGAGATACTCAATATCTTCAATATTTTATAAACCACAAATTTGGGCAGCTAACTGATAAAAGAATAGTAAAATGGACCAACACTTTTCTTGCTTGGAATGATCTTGATGTGCTGCTGATCTGAATACATAATTCCTTCCCAGTTTTGCTCTATCTTTTTCTACAGAAGCATACGATACCTTAGCGGTAAAACTAACAGAATCGATCTTACAGACCTGAATGGGGATTGGATTCATAACAGCTGGCAAGAGACAGCCAGCCATCCAGCCTGGTGGGATGGGAGGGAGCAAGAAGCAACAGGAGCCTCCGTCTCCTCATTTTCCCAGTTCCGCATCCCAGCCATGCAGCTGCCGGCCCTGCCCAGCCAGGGGCACACCCTTGCTCCCTCCCCAGCTTGCCAAGTTCTAAATGTCGAGCTGTCACTTCACAGCAAAGCAAACGAAAGCCTCAAAGCCCGTGTGCAAAGCAACAGCACGTGTACGTGTTTTCTCTGCACGGCTCCCATGACTTTCATACGGTTTGACTATGGAGTTCAGAACACATTGTGTTTTAAAGGATATTGAGGAACTCCGCTCCCTCTTTCCACTAGAAATAACCTCGGATTTCTGTTTCACAAGAAGCTGTTGTTTCAAAACCTCTTTTCATTCCTATACAGAACCGTCATGATCCAGCCGACACTCTCCATGCTAACACACTTAGCACAAAATCTTTTCTAGAAAACAAAGCACGCATTTGAAGATTTTCTGTTAAAGCTAATATTTTTTCCATGGGGTTTGAGATTGTACACTAAAAATAGAAAGGCATTATGTGTCAACTGAATTATTTCTGTTGGATCAAAGGAATTCATCTCACCCTGATTTCCAAACTTAATCCTTAACGCTCCTTGAAGGAACCAAGGAACACGTAAATATGAGCGATCATCTCAAATAAAAACATGCAGCGTGCATTCTGAAAATATTGACACGAACTGATTGACGTTATCACACGATCTCTTTGCCTGAAGATATCTGAATGAAACTTAATTGCTTCTGACAAGTTCCCGAGGAAATTTTTAGTTCAAATGAAACCGTATTTCAGAGGAAAACATTTCAGAGAAAAATCTGCCCCCCACACACTCGGCGCAGCCCTGCCCCAGGCCCTGCCCCACGCGTTGGCAGAGGGGAGCTGCGCGCCGCGCCGTACTTTCATTCTGAATTTGCCTATTTTTAGTGCCCTGTGTCAGAATGCAGTGGCAATTTGGGGATTTTGCTTTCATTTTTCTGGTTTTGTCTCACTATGAGTCATTTCTGCCGTGCATTTATGTTACTGCTGTTTGTAAACAGTGGATTATGAGCTGTCCCTAAAAGCTAGAGCAGGTTTTACCAGAAGGCTGCCCAGCTACTGCTTTTCCTTTAGGTTTTCTTTCTCTGCATTCCTTGTGCATTTAGCTACACACTCATTTCCATGTATTCCTGTAAATGTAAGAGCAGAATAAATTTAGGAACCACAGCACTTTCAGCAGCTCCACTTCATTCTCACACCAGAGGTTTCTAAACTACTCCTTACAGTCAGCTACTACAGATATGCATGAGCAGCGAACCACCATTGCCTCCAAGGCACGTCTTGTCTGCACACTTATTTGCAGCATTTTTTCTCTGGACCATTTGCACGGGTCTGATTCTGAGGCTCTTTTCTATTTTTGCAACAGGAGCGTACCGAAATCAGTGAGGCAAAATATTGTATGATCCATGCAAACAGAACTGATGAGCCAAAGTGTACGTTTCACCAAGAAACTCAATGATCTAAATACCTTACTGGGACTGAGCACGGAGCCTTGTCCGCCCTAGGGCCAACTTGCTGGTTTTGGCAGCCCTTGTGGGTCTTATGGATCATGCAGCCCAGGTGGCTAAAGCATCTGACTGGATGTAAACACTGCACGTGGAATTCAACTTGCAGACCTTCTAAGCTCTCCTTTAGATGTTCCCCCTCTCCTCCAAGGCAAAAGGCTTGGTAAAAAATGATGGAGGATGTATTGTAACACTAGCACTGAGTCTCTAGCAGCTACACTGATGTAGAGCTTCTCTCCTGCTGTATCAGCATTTCTGCTTCCATGCTAAAAACTAGAAGTGAAATGCCATATTGTTAGCATAAATACACGTCAGGAAGAAGTACAGAACCAGCTTACAAAACCAAAGAAAAAATCTGAGGGAAGTCAGGGACAAAAAAAGGAGGAAGAAGATGGTTTCTGAGTATTGTTTGTATTTCCCTACGTGCATAACAGAGTTACCAGTTAAGCAATCTGATAAAAGGAAATCTGCATCTTAACTCTCTTTCTTATGGCAGCATCTCTGAGTTATTCCTGTCCTTCACTTTCTCCCCAGAGGCATCCATACCCATGTAACAAGAAATCTATGAAAATCAGCTGGTAAATTTTTGTCCTGTAATGGACAGAGCTGAAGAAATACGAGATTATTTCATAACAGTTTCCCAGTAATAAGGTTTTTGATCTTCGTAACGTTATCCAGAAACCAGACAGATATTTCTGTTCAGCTGAACCCAGCTGGCTGTGTGGAAAATATTTCAAAATCTGCCATAAATCTTTTTTCCCCCGATGTCTGTTAATTTACTTAAAACAAATCAATTAAATGTCCTAATTAGAACTGAAATATATAATTATGTTATGCACTGAGTTCAGAGCACGCTAACGAAGCAATCACCGCCTTCTTATTAGTCACTTTAAAACTAAACCCAAGTAGGAACGGAAAAATGTTTTTCTGTATTTTCAAATGAGGCACTTGATCCGTTCTTCACTTGCTTGTGAACTTAAACCCCGAGGAAAACAGGCAGAAAAATACACGGGATCATTGCATCTCTTTTCTTCTAGTCAAAACTCAGGAAGAATTATCATGCAGGAAGGTGGATCAGCTCACATATAAATTAGAGACTGTTCACAACACGCATTTCAATCTTTTGCCAGAAGCCTTTTATAAAATTTGCATAAAGTTAAAAAGACAATGTACAGCTCTTTTAAAATTAATTTGCTATAATGTCTACCTTGAAGTCGGCTCCTAAACAGGTAGGGCTTGATTTCAAATAAGCTGTCAACACAGTCTGCTGCTGCATATTGACATCTATTGGAGGTGACAACAGTGTTCAAGCTACTGATCCTTATACCCACTGCCATTTTGTAGGTAAACCTCTCAGCTACATAACCATAACCCACATAAAGCCTACACATCTGCCTGACTAGAGGAAGAATGGTAACAAAGGTATGGCACAAGGTATTGATAAATAATAATGGATAAAGCAGCATCACAACCCTCTCGCATCACGAACTGTGTGCAGTACAAAAGGACTTGCCCAGCGGGCTCAGAATCTGAGACCACCCCCCAGATGTATTTTTGCTAGGCTCAGCATTGCCTCGTAGCAGGAATGAGCAGCTCTGAACTCTTCATGCCTCGGATGCGTCCTCTGTTGTGTGATTACTAGAACACTTCATACCAAATCTAATTTAGATGAAGAGTATCTTGGTGAGTGTGCTTTGCCTGCCTAACCAGAAATATTATAGCAGCTACTTAAATGGTAATTGATAGATGCATAAAATTACTACCATTCAAACTGCAAATCAGTTAGCAAAATTCAATGAAAGTTTAAACATTTCATTGCGTTAATGATAGAAATGCATAAATTTACCAAGAAGAGCATCCAGGCGTTTGGCAGCCTTCCACCATATTTACTTAAAGGTGATAATACATTTAAAAAGCACTTGAAGCAGAATATGTATTAAGCACCACTAAACTTGCATAGATTTATTAGCACAAGCTTTTAGACTGTCTCTGCCCTGAAGCAAAGTCTTTTTTACATCTGGAAATTAAAAAAAAAATAAAAAAATAGAGCAATACTTCATTTTAAGACACATGAGAGAGGTTGGAATGGTAGTTATCTTAAAATACTGTATTTCTTCATGACAAGTGCAGCTTTGTAGCTTTGTATGGGACTGACTGATAGGATTGCCTACGAAGTGCTGCTACCCACAGGATGTGGATATTCACACACTAATGAAAAAAAAGGCAGTGTGGAAAATTCTCCAGTATCCCTGGAGACTAATGATTTGACACCTGTAACAGCTTAAGCTGATCTTCTAGACAATATTGAAAGCCTGTCCATCTAGAAGAAAAATCAGATGCCTTGAACAGCACTGCTAGCAAGGCATTTCAAACTCCTTTGGGTAACTTCAGCAGAAGAATGTTTATTAATTCCCACACAGGAGCAAGCGAATACAGCAAGAAAATATTTTAAGGTACGTAAAGGTATTTGCAAAACGTCACTAGTAGAATTCACTGGATGGACTGCATGCAAAAAGATATACCCTCAATATTAAATATATCTCTCAGGATAAAACCTCAGGCTGGATATATGCCTGCATGGATATCCTCCCTGAACAGAGCTGGCACACCACCCCACCTGCCCTCATATCCAACAGTACGTGGTCGGCACTGATTTGTTTTAATGTGGGGAGAAACTCATACAAAGAATCAGGAAGTCAGCCTGAGATGGCAGAGGTCTGCCCAGGCATTTTGCTCATCTCTCTGCTAACAGGTGAATAGTCCCCACAATACGGCCTTGGGAATTTAGCCCAGAGAGCGGCATTATGCCTAGACTTTGGTCAAAGCTTTGGAGTTTGGAGCTCTGAGTCATTACATCAGCCAGGGCAGAGGGGAGTTAAGAGTTTTTGTTCCAAGACTTTTCCCGACAACTGAAAGAGCGAATTTCATACAGAAGTGCTTCTCATTTTTAATAAAGGAAAAAATAACCACCCCAAAGAACACCTGGCCCTGGTTTCGCGGCCCTGCTCTGCTTGCAAAGGAGTGCCCAGGAAAACACGAGTGGAAAAACTCGGCACATCTTCCCTCCCTCATCTTCTGCTGAGGCCAAATTGCCCACTGCCTCATGCCTTGTACAGTCAGCAATGCATGGAGCGTGTGTGAGCACAGCCCTTCT
Organism: Numida meleagris; assembly: GCF_002078875.1. Lineage (NCBI taxonomy): Eukaryota > Metazoa > Chordata > Aves > Galliformes > Numididae > Numida > Numida meleagris. The sequence goes on along the minus strand of NC_034415.1, from coordinate 26,593,866 downwards.
GATCTGCTGCAGATATACACGTCCTGCACTTGCCTTTTTTGTGTGTTTACTTACAGGGTAGGCACCCTTGTCTTGGCTGGGACAGGTTCTGAATTGATAAGCTGGAATGAGTAGATGACAGAGATTTCTTTCCATTTCAAGGCTTTTCTGGCCAAAATCCCCTCTGGGATTCAGCTCAGCAAGATCTTTAAATACAACTGAGAGCAGAATTTGGCTCAGTGCGCATTTCCCCATTTTATTCCTTGCAGCATTTCATTACCGCATTCTAAATCTGTAACAAAATCAGGAGTGCTTTATGGTGCTCCATATTAGAGCGTTGCTAATAAGTAGTTCCATTAAAATAGTAAACATAAATCATTTATTCATTTTATGCATTTTTAGTCCACTTGAGAATATTTTTGGCTGAGCTAAGACACAAGTAAGGGTGTTAATTATTATCTTACTACAGTAATCAGTTAATAAGGCAGTTAGGAGAGATGTTTGTTAGGAGGATCTGGGATGCCCGGAGGCTACTGAAGTCATTGTCTGGGGAAGAACACCACAGCTGGAGCGAGCAGGAGTCTGATGGCATCCAACCAAAACCCCGAGGCCTCTGTCTGCTGATGAGCTGAAAGGAGAGAGCAGACACCAGGTCTGAGCAGGGAGCCGTAAACAAGCAAACAGGTAAAGCTCCTGGCACGGCTCCTCACACACACAGGAATGTTGGGGGCCCCTCCGAAGGAGCTGGAGGGCTTGGTCCATGGGGACAGGAGTGTGGAGGAGTAGACACAACTGGCTTTCATTTCTGTCTGCTCCCCGAAGGCTGAAGCAGCCTTTCCTGTGCTTTGCTATGTCCTCAGGCCAAGGTGCGGGGCTTTGCATCTCTCATTCAATCTGGAGGCCAAAGACAGAATGCATTTTAAGATTGAAAGTTAATATTCAAGGAGAGTGGTGCAAAAGGGCATCTTGCTATCCTTCTGCCTGGTTTCTACCTGCTCGGTGGTCAACAACTTCTATCTCCCATTCATCATTGCAGCAGCAGTGGTGACAAGAACCAAGTATTTCCACTGGTGACTTGCAGAAAAAGGTTAACACAGTCTCCTGAAGCTGAAGGAAAACCACAGCTTTCTGCCCTCAGTCTAGGGTGTGTCAAGGAACCTATCCATAAGGGAAGCATTTCTGGTTATGCACTATATACTAGAAAATCCCTGTGGCCCTATTAGAGATGCACTTCAAGGTGCTCCAGGGGTAGCCTATATTAGAAGTTAAATTCTCCCCATGGGAAGGAAGAAATATTAGAGTGGTTGACAGAGAAGGGAGGGGAAGAAGCCACTTTCTGATGTTCTTCAAAGCCAAATAATCTGACTCCTTCTGTCCAGCAGCAACAGAGGATGATCTTATGCAACATCAAAGCACTTAATCTGACTTTCAGCATAGACATCGTTTTAAAAAATCCCTTCTACTTGTCCTCCCTAATCCAGATAGCCCTCAAAATAGGACTATAGTAGAGACAACACGTTTAGCTTGCACTTGGGAGACTCTGTTTACTTGAGGCAGCCCAAGAATAAATCACAGATCTGTCTTACAGTCTTACAGTTCAGGATAATACCTGAGCACAGGACCGTGACTCATCAGTGAGGGAAATACGGTCATTCCCATTCTGCAGATGGTAAGTTGAGAAAGAAAGGAGGTAAACAGCTTATCCCAGGTCACGGGAGAATCTGCTGTCAGGCTGAAAAGTGAACCGAGATCTCCTGACTTCATCCAGTGGGACAGTGTTGGGCAGATTCTTCTTTCTCTCAGGAGACACAGCAAAGCTTTCAGCAAATCCAGCATGAGCAGCACAGAGCTGACACTGTCCCAGGGAGCTCTTCCTCCACTGGAAGAACTTAGGTGGAAAATAAATACTTGATAGATCCAATCCATTATTTAATACCCTATCACTGTTTTAAGCTAGAACAGCTTACCCAGAAGTACAAGAGGATTTCTGTTTGAGTGAGGACGGCAGCACTGAAGCCCTGACATCTGATCTCACTGCTGGAATAGAGCTCTGTCTGCACGGACTGCAATTTTTTGCTAATCCTTTCTGTCTTCTAGCCTACCTCTGTCTGGAGTGTTAATACTTGGCACCGAGGCTGTGATCTCCATCATAGCTCTTCAGTGGTTAGCACAGGGAGACCTGATTTCAGACAGGAACTGCTCTAAAACTGATATAGCACCATCAGCATCACCAGTGAGCTTCATCTGCTCCCAGAGGCAACCTGAGGAGTGCCCCTCTTTGGACAGCTCCAGCATTCTCTGCCTAGACAAACTCCTCCTTAATACAGACAGGGAGACATTTCACAACCGTTCTACAGCACATTTTAATGGACATGTTACAAGACATTTGTACAGAGACTAAGCTGATTCCCTCCCCTAAACTCAGTAGCTGCCCCAAATAGACCTCACTGAAAAAACTTAACCTGGCAAAAGACATGATTTATAATCAAGATAAAATATTTCATTAAAACAGAGAGAGAGGAAATTAAGAAGCTTTTTTTTTTTTGTATGGTTAAAGCCAATTTTGCTTCAGAAGCAAATACTCTGCCATTTTTCAGGTCACTAAGTTGAAGCCTGGATGTTATAAATCCACCATCAGTGTTTCCTTACAGCTATAGTAGCTGACACATCTGAATCACCAGGAGCTAAAAGCATGCCAGAAGAAATGAGCGCCATCAAAACACATCAGAAGGAGAGGAATAGAAATTGCTTCTGTAATGCACCTGACTGCTGACGGAACAATATTAGCTTGCTTTCTTTGAGAGTGGCCACGCGTAAAAATGAGTTCATAATGAACAAATGTCTGTCCATGAAGGAATTGATTTAAGCGTATCAATTAAAAATTAGCTCCGGTATCACTAGAGGGATGTTTTTAAGCATAATTAATGCAAAAAGCATAATAGCATTCTTCTTGAGGTTCAATCAAGTACCTCTGATGATGGTGTATGTGCACCACTCCCCACTTCCAGGGAGTGTAAATGACTCCCTCTTGCACTGATCCACTTAAGTAGTTGTAAAACCTTGATTATATCCGTGTCATATGGCTTTTGTTCAGAACAGAGCTGCCCCAAAATAATTCCTCCCTCTCCCATAAAACATTCACATTTCATTAAAAAAAGATGATGATGATTAGGCAAATAATCGTGGACAAAATTATTCCTAAGCTTTTGATTTTCTGGTGAAAAATTTATGTTAAAAATGAGATTCTTCCTCAAAAAGTTCAAAGGTCATGTTTATGTCTGGACTCGAGTAAGCAATAAATGTGTTGGCAACATTTCCATCAGGAACATTATTTGGTCTATTTAATAATGTAAATCAATTCACAACCAAAATGACTTTAATCTGTGATGGAGGAAAGTCATAAGGATTACTACTGTAGTATCAGTAAGTATAGGATAGTTCGGTAAAAACACAGGTTAGGGATGAAATACCCTAAAATGGAGGCAGCATAATCTTTGGGTTTGAAACTGTTTTTCCCTCAAAAAGACCCAGTGCCCACTGGTTTTGCCTTTCTTTTGCTCTGTAGGAAGAAGATTGCTCTTCCATGCCATCATCTACTGTGGGCAGATGTGATCTCATGACATGGAAGGGGACATGCAGAAAGAGGAGAGCTTGGGGTAAGCAGCTGGGCATCAGAATAATTCATTGTGATAGAGGCCACCACGATGTCAGCATCTCTGACACTGCGCATGTCAGAGGAGTCCTCAGGAGAAAGGATGGCAAAGACTCGTAGCTGTGGGCTATGAGATGTGCTGTGGCAATCAATACGTTAGATACCACCCTCCCAAAGAACCCTTCTTCTCATATTCTTTCCAGAACTTTGTGATGCTGAAATGTATGTGAAGAAGCCAGAAAAAGTTGTGCCAAGGGCTTTTCTATGAAAAATTAAAACTTGGTACTTCTTCTTTCTTCGTATTTCAGGTATATCATACCACCACATTATCAAACTTCCCAAGAAATGTGTGTTTTTTTTAACAAATAAGATATTTGTGGCTTAATGTGAAACGATGACGTTTAAAGAAATCTGGAATGGTATTAATCATTTTAAGTACTCATAGATTTAAATACTAACATGCCAATAGATAAGTATGCACCTCCTGGTCACGTTTACTTGCCTTCACCAAAAACACATCATGCGATACAACAAAATGCTGCAAAAGTGAATCATGACAACCTAAATCTAAACTAAGACCTTTAAAAAAACTGAAATAATGGCTTTTTTTTCAAGCCGCGTTTCCACGTTTCTGGAATGCCATGCCTTTGTTTTTGAGGAGTCCATTCTCCCTCTCCTTCAAAAGAGGATTGAAGAGTCAGTGGTTAATTACTCAGTTCTTCGTGACTTGTGACCTCAAGGCCCTGTGCAACACCAGCAACCGTCACATCAAGAAATACGAACATGAACTCGCAATGCTATTGCTCGTACACTGGAACGTAACCACTTTGTTTGCACAGGAAGAGAACGAGGCTTGGGGCTCAGTGCTTCATTTCTCAGTGTACAAACCTGCAACTAGAATAGCAGGACAGATGGAGAGGCATCTTCAGAGTTTCAGTGTTTTCCTTCGTCGCTGCATCATTTTAAACAGCTGTAATTTATTTTGTGCTCATAGGAAGAATAGGAAGCAGCAATCTGCTTTGTAGCCACAGCTCCTCTTTCACGTGTTCCACCCAATGCCATTATTTAAGATTGGCTTATGCAACTTCTCTATTTATTACTGGTTTGTTTTCCCTTTTGTTGCAAGAACCAGGCTGACAGCTGAACATGTGTACTTACAATATGAGCTCATGCTCGACAAGAAAAAACTAATTACAATGTTATACTCTTGGCCCATGCCCTGAATATCTTGCCTCCACAGACAGTGATGCACCACCACTGTGCTGTCTTGGGAACAGCAAGGATGCAGCAGCAGAGCTTCAAGCTCAGGTACCAGGGTCTGGGCTGACAGGCTGGGCTGACACCACGTGCAGACAGGTGATGGGATGATGGACATCAGCTGGTGATGAATCTGGGAATAAACAGGTCCTTGATTACGGAAGGGACCTTGGTCATACCTCTGAGCATGACTTTTTGGTTAATCCTGGCATGAATTCTCAAATGACAAGATAAGCGAGTGCCATCCTACTCTCTACATAGCAGGAGGGCGTTCTTGGCATGGTAGGAGCTTTCACCACAGCCCCTCCCTCCAAAATGCAGTCTGCACATGAAAGGGAGAATAAAAACACAATACTTCTCATGTGGCTTTTTTAAGAAAGCAACTCCAGGGCACAGCGCCAGCACTCCCGGTATGAGAGTGCTTACATTCAGCTGAGCACATGCTGACCACTCCTTTGGACCATCTCAGAGTTTAGGGTATTGTACACCAAAGGTCAAGTTCGTATCCTGAGTGGAATAATAGGTGATCTGTGCCACAGTCAGCAGGACCAAAGAATGTATTTCTGCAAGCTTCCAGCATTCCCTCAGCTGAAGAGCTCAGAACCCACCACGCTATTGCAAGAAGACTGTATTATTCCAGACGCAGTAGAAATCAAAATCATTCTGCACTGCAATATGGGCTTTTTTTGCACAGCAAAAGCCTGCAGCCACAACAGCAGCAAGAATTAATAACCACACTTATGAGGTCCAGATACGATATATATTTTATCATTATTTTGCAGGCATATGTTTTGTGTGACTCGGATCATTTATTTCCTTCTCGTTTTCAAAAGCTAACACATGGCCCTCAACAAAAATTACACTCCATGTTTTATTTTTTCAACTCAGTTAAAATCACAGCACTTGTTTGGTGGAGTTTTACATAAGAATGTGCTGTTTTCTATGACTTTTACATAATTTAATTCCAGTAAACCAGCCTGAAATAATCTAGAAAGTCTACAGTGTGTTTCTGAATTCAGTGTTAGGGATTTTAATACTTTTATTGATGTCAGACATGAAATTGGATTTGAGCGTGGGAGTTAGTTGCTTCCCCATCTCTATACAGAAATAAAACCCAGAACGTGGACAGGATAAATTCTTCCATTGTATCCAGGACTAGAAGGGAGGGCTGTTAAACTCGGATGCTCATCTATTCAAATGGAGAACTACTAGAAAATAAAGAGCTGGCCATCACTCAGGAAAACCATTTTTTGAGTGACCAAGACTCGAGATACGCTGCAGAACAGTGAGGAAAACAACACAAGTTTCCTCCTTTATTGTTTTGTCTGTTGTTAATACCTTTTGACAAACCCAAAGCATTTTTTTTGAACAGATGCCCAAATAATGTGTCTGTCTTTCCTTTACCTGTTCAGCTGTGCCTGGCTGTTAGAGCTGAAATCCACTGCACAAGGCTGGACTTCTGGGAAAGAGTGTGCTGGGCAGGGGGAAATGAAGGGATTAACGCTGGCCTTGAGGGTGAGGAGTGTTTTTTAAAAGGGTAGCACATGTGGCTGGTGTTCCCCAAGGCCAGGGAAAATGCTCGTGTGGCCACGTAGTAAGGAGTTAAGAGAGAAAGAAAGAAGCTTCAGTGGTGGGACCAACCACTGCTCCACTTGGGGCTGGACCAAGGGAGCTTCACCAGGGGCTTGGACACGGCTCTGCTACAGCAGTGAATCAGAAATGAGACAGAAGTGATTCACAACGGGTGAAGACTTCACCACTGGCACCCAAGGAGATAGGAGGATACACAGCTTTGAAAACCCCATGGCATGTTGAACTGCAGCCATATGCACCCAAACGACATGAAGGACAAGTGCTAGATTTTGAAGACGGCAGCTACACCTCTCCAGAATTTTTACCCCAAAATTGACTGTGTCTCCTAAGGAAGAATAAACAAGTTGTTTAATTTGTAACACTTAAGACACATTTCTTGTCTGCACCCTCCTTTGCCTGCTTTCCTTCCTCTTTTCTGTCTGTTTTGCTTTCACGTGGGCACTGTTCTGAGCACTGAGTGGGATTCTGACATCAGAGGAGAAACTGGTTGCGACAGAATGAAGCATGATGCACACAGAAAGAGGAAAAGGAGCAGAAGGTGGATGAGCTTGTCACGTATTCAGCAATGTCACTTGTCGCTCGTGACAGCAGGCTGTGCCAGCGTTTGATGTGATTGCTATGAAGAGCTGTATCACTTCATTCTTGCTTTGGTTGGAGCCATAGTTCTAAAGGCTCAGAAATGCTCGGCAGGCATGTTTTAAATTACGGCTAATTCATTTTGATACGCCTTTTTCTTAGATCCATAGACAATGTGACTGCAGCGAGGTTTCAAGAAATCAAAGGCAGGTTTCCCTAGGAGATACACATCAGGCTATGCCTGTGTCTCTGGGGTGTTGCAATACAGCTCATAGCAACCGGGCAGAAATCAGTTCTCCTTTCCTTGGTAAGGGCTGCACAAACAAAGCAATTTCGTGTATCCTAAGAAGAACAGCTTCAGAGAAGACTTCCTCTGTTGTTTTTTTTTTTGCGGACTGACCAGCACCAGAACTACAGTTGCACCAAGGTCAAGACTGAACCTGCTGCCTGAAGAGACTGTTATTATATTTCAGTTTCTATTAAGGTTCCAAGGTAGCAGAGCAGTAATTTGCCAGTGAGAGGCAGGGGTCAGGGGGAAAGTAATGAAGTTACAGTCCCTGATTGTACAAATGCAACTTGAGACTTATTTTAGGATGTTATCTATCAGCCCGTCTGGCAAATGTCTGTCTGGTAATAATGTATCTGTCTGATGAAACAAGCCTAAATAATGCAACAGTATATCAATAATTAATAGGCACATAGGTCAACAAGTTCAAGATTGCTGCAGGCGAAGGAGATGTGAAGGAAATGGTTCATTTCGGGCAGCTGCCTCAGCCTGGAACGACAAATGTTGCTCTGCACAGAAAGGAAGACACAGAGCGTGGCTCTCTGCTCCGCAGCCTCACAGAAAACAGGAACCTGCCCCAGTGGCACTTCCCAGGAAAATGGGATCACCCAGTGTGGTGAAGAGTGGCAGAACCTGCCCTTTGATGAATACCTGCGCTGAAATGCCCAGAATTACCACCTTCAGCACCAAAAGAAGGTACTGTTTCAACATCAGGAAAGCAGCTCTAAGAGTTTCTTTATGCCCTCAATTTCACCAATGCGTATACAAATCCAGTGCAAAAGATCCCCTTTTTTTTTTTTTTTTTTTTTAATTCCAAATAAAAGAAAGGCTTTTTTTATCTCAACTACCTGTAGCTGTCTGAAAGTGAGGTGCCAGGGAGCAGCTGAGGCTTTCTCTACAGAGAGACAGACATTTCAGACTCACATCACCCCAAGGATAGGTTTCTATGGTAAGCGTGAGGAAGCACCCTGTGAAGATGCCCCTCCCTGGACTAGGGACATTTTGGGTGCTGATGTCAGACAAGTGAACCCCGTGCAGAAGGTCAAACCTATGAGTGGTTCGAGGAACATCAGGGAGATCAAACATCCCAGGTCTCCTGGGAGGGTGGCAGTGCTGAAGGCAGGTTGGTCTTCACAGCTCCGCACAGCTGCAGTGAGCTCCAGGATGTAACTCACAAAAGAAAATAGCAACTGCAGCATCCCATGCTCTTGATTTGGGCATCTAGCCTCTTTAAGTACATCTAATAGCCCTTACAAGAAAGGCCTGCAAAACAGGTATTGCTGATTTTAGTACAAGCTGATGATAACAGTAGCTGAGGTCACTTACTGACTAAGAAAATTTGTGTCTGAAAGTAACCTCAAGTGTCTTAAAATGGAAAAAGAATCAACCCTATCATAGAAAAGTGATCAAAAGTGATCAGACCTGCAAATGGAAATATAGAAAATAAAGCATTAAAATAATAATGACTTTTCTGAGAAGCGTGCAGAAAATCACAGTATTTTGCTAATGGTAAATCCTGACCAGCAGCCAAACTGGGAGAGCAGGCTCCCATTCCATGCAGAAGCATGACGACATTACTTGGGATCCAGCAACATAAAAGCAGGATCAAGGTTCCTATTTGTAACCATGCAACAATAAAACGTTACCAAAAATCCCAAAATAAGCACAAGTATGGTGTGGTGCAAACACATTACCTTGCTAAGGAACTGTGTACGTTAAACTCACCTTAACGGTAGAAACTTAAAAGCAAGGGGAAAATAATTAGTTTTATTTATGGCTGGTTCTTCTCTGCTTTCTAAATAGAAGTATTATAGAAGAAAACACAGCAAGCATCACAGCTACATGTTGAGAAAACCACAGCCTACTTACAAGTGATGCAGTACAGAAGGGAAACTGAAAGTAAAAAAGGGAATCACAAGCTGTAAAGGCAATTCTAGTAAAATGTCATTTTAAAAAAGCAGATGACCAAGATAGAAAAATCCCAAATTAATATTTACAGTAAATTTTGCTTTTAAACTTCTGTGATCAGTTAGTTACTGAAGATTCTGTCAAAGGGATTTTCTTCAGAGTGAAATCCCAGAGTATGGAGGCTGTTTTGCCCTCCAGCCTGCTTCTGAATTAAAAATACTGATTCTGCTCTCAAGGATTTCCAACAAACTCAGTGCCTCCAGTAATAAGGGCTCAATGTGATCCAATTCTGAACAAATGTGAATTAATACCAGGAAAGCCAGGCTTCGCAGTCACAGCTCTTGACAATGCATTATGAAGCTCTTCTGCGTTCCTTTAAAGTGGCACATGGCTTTTGGGGAAAAGTTTTCGAAAGCACCAGAGGAGTAAGAGCATCGCCTCCAGCCCTGCAGCCACCTCCTGGCTTCTGGGGAGCTAATGCAGCTGCCTGGGAGCCCCACTCACACAGCCACAGTCCTGCAGATGATCCTGGGCATCGCTGAAGGGTGAAATGTGTCTCTGAGGGCACCTGCACATGATTCCAAGATGCAAGGCACCGAATAGGAAAAAGAACTACCTGGCACCTACACTTAGGTGGAGTGCAAATTTTCCGAATTAAAGACAATTCTGGTCGTACAGAAATGATCAGATGAGAGGACTCCTGGCAGGAGCTGTAGTTTGCAATTTTATAAAGAGCCCTAGGGAGGAAGACACCCAATTCTCTTTCAATCTGAGTGACTAATGCCCTTCTTCTCCTTTGAACATCTGCCTTCGTTACCTGGGACGTCACCAGGTTCCCTGCATCTCCTAAGGGTGAAGCAACAAAGGCCGATTTTTACCAAGGTACAAAACTGGATGTCCAGGGTTCACTTACAAAGTAAGAGCAGACACTTCATAGTGCTAAAGTAATTGCTTTTATCGTAGCACACCAATCCGTCCACTCTGTCGTCCTCAAATCAGAAAGCATGTTTCATTGGTACACATTATCATCACCATCTTCTGACCCTTGCAGTTTTATTTCTCTGACCTCTCTTTATGCCACCTCCATTGCCACTTCCCCTGTTCTGTGTTGCAAAACACTGCTCAGCAATTTAGACAGAAGATGGGGACGGCGAGAGGCATTCTGTTCTCACAGCAGAATCTGGGAGTGCCCAAATTCACAATTCATTTCATACGTACAGTTACTTGATCCCAAATCCCTCCTCACACATATGGCAGGAAGGATTATTCTATTCATGCCTTGCAGTCTTTAATGGATTTGGGACACAGCTCTTAAAAATGTATAAGAGAGACAGGCATCGTGTGATTTTGCTATGGATATTTTATGAGCAAGTCTGGGTACGTGCTGTGTGCTTGAAACAAAAGACTGCATGATTTGCTACCAGGGCAGGATCTGTGTTATGTCTTGTATTGAAGGCTTCTGAGAAGACTTGGGCAAGAAAAACTGCAAAACAAAGGCATGGAAGAGACACCACGATGTAGTACATGGTCAAGACGGCACCAATACACTGCACACACTAACAGCTCTAATTCAGCCATTTCAGACAGCAAATTCAATTTAGGAAGCAGCAGATCAGCCCCTCTTTTTTTATTGGCTATTATTTGGGGGTTGCATTTGTCGGTTAACTGACGTAAACTATTGAAATGATTACACTGATACCTAGAGGTTTTTACTTATGCACCAGCAGCAAGCATTATAAGATGTTTTGGTACCAAGAACCACTTCAGCCATTATTTATCAATGGACTGACTAATTTACATTTGGAGCAAAGACCTTCGTTGCTATCAGTCTGATTAAAGGCTTTGATTAACATTTCCAAAGCATTCAACTGACAAAAAGGGCATCAATGTTGTTCAGGTACCTAAATCACTAAGATGTGTATTAAAGCTTTCCTGAAGAAGCTGGATGTGCTCAGCACGAGGCGCTTTCCCATTTCCAGTTTGGCTGTAATTCCTTTCTCATCTTCAGGGTAAGATCATCCTCACTGTGCGCTAGGTCTGCCAATGCCTGATAAAGGCAACAGATGGATGCAACCTCCAGATGAGGAAATCTTGGTAAGAGCTGACCACCAAATGCCAGGAGGAAGACTATGGTCCAGGCTTCTCACCCTCTTTTCTCAGCATCTATAATGACTCATCCCCCCAGGACATGGGTGGAGGAGCCCCTTCCCCTAATCCAGCATATTCTTTGATAATCTGGTCACTACAATCTGCAGGAGTAAGAGAGTGATGAGTAAGGACACAACACTGGACCCAGACCATCTGCTCTAGGAAGACTCACACTGCTGTTTCTACTGTACCTAACACTGGTAATCCAAACTATTATTATCACTAATAGATGATTATTGCTATTTTATCTGGTGCATAAGATACACTTACCCAGCACATTACAACTGGAGAGCTGAAGGAGACTGCAAAGCTAAGTAACAGAAACTAACACTTGCATTCTAACTGCACTCACGTGCATATGCGACCAGCGCTCCATCTAAAGCAAAAAATGTCAGCATTTCTCTTGTTATTTTACTCAGAAATTAGTTTTTAAAGAATCAGCTCTGACAGAGATATTAGATTCAATCTTCTGTTTCGGTGCAGATTCATCACCCCAGGGGGCCTGGAGGAATTTTCACACATTACTTTTACACGCCACTGTCTTTTTTCCCATGGGTAAACTTGAGTCTCTTCTTTGCTGTTAGTTATCAGTTGCTACTATAAACACGGCAATATATTCAACAGATCCAGGATTTATAGAGCAACCCAATAACAACACTTAGAACACACACACTCTTTTGTAAACATTATATTATTATAACAAATGTAACATCTATTTGCCATTCATGGCAATGCTCTTTCTCAAGATGTTTCTCAGTAGAGAAACGTAAATAACTTGAAGTGGTAGTTCCCATAGAAACTTAATTTTCCAGTGAATTGTAGGATAAATAGCCCAATTCTCTACTTTGCTTTAAATCTCACGGAAACGTGGAGCATCTTTCCGAAGTGGCAGATAATAATACTTTACAACTGCATAGCCATACAGTCTTTGAAGCATGCTGAAAAGATGAACCACTTAAGTCTTCAGGGGTATCCTTAGGTACTAGCACCATTATTTCTACTAAGAAGGGGAGGTAAAGCAGTAGATAAGAGACCTGGAACAGAGCAGGGTGTTACTGCCTCGCAGCTTGATGCCCACTCGCAGTTTTGCTGCTGGCTCTATCACAGCTGACGGTTCATCTTATCCCAGTCTCAGAAACCATCAGTTTCACTCCCATAAAGAAACGGTTTCTCTCAGCAGTAGCTGTAGGGTGAGGGCTGAGTACAACCCAAAACCAGACAGCAGCAGCAGCATTTTTCAGAAACTGGTTGTTTTTGCCAAGGTGTGATGAGTGAACGAGTTCATCTCAGGGCTGGCAATGCTGCTGCGGAGAAGAGTGTGGCCGGCACTGGGGGACTGCCTACAGACTCGTAGTTTTCAAGGAAACTGATGCTGGGAAACCATTTTCCCTGACACTGACAGCCTGCAAAGTTCCCATGAGAACCACAATGAGGAACTTCTGGCTGCCCCGTAGGCCACTGGGGAATGCCGTTCCCGTTAGGTTGCTCGAGGAAGGAAGCTGAAGCTCTGCTGGGCTGAGCTGCCACTGCTGGTTTTTGGTATGACACTTCCTTACATCCCAAGGAACAGACGCAACAACATCATAAGTGCAGAGCCCCAAACGATGCTTCCTAGCAAGGAACTGCAAGAGTGGCGTGTGCCCCAGACCCATTCCTGATGCTCTGGAGCTTCTGCTCCTTTGGTGCTACAGCAGGTGCCTGGGCATCAAGCATCTCCTCCCCCAGGGTGTGTCAGAGCCAGATCTTCATCTCCCTAATAGCGCTGCACATCCCCATTCCCGCCAGCCCCAGCCCCACACAGATGCTGTGCATTCGTGCTGAGATCAGAGCTGTAGGAGTCGGCCCTCCTCCGCACACCAGATGGCTTGCTCTGCTGTGCTTGTTTTGGTGCTTGCTTACCTATTTGCTCCTCGACTTCTGACAGTCATGTGAATTTGAGAAGGGAAAAAGGAAAAGACTTCCCAAGAGCTGGTAGGGAAAAAAGAGATCGAGAAGTTTCCTTTTCAAGTGTTATCTCAAAACACAGAAAACATACTCAAGAAGCATTCAGAACTTTCTCTGAAAGGAGAGAGATGAAGAAACAGGGCAGGCAGAGATGAGGAGAGCTCCTTGGGGTGCAGCTGTGTGGACAGCTCAGCCAGGGCTCCACCGCCCCACAGACAGAAGGGGACAAGTCAGCCCAGAAGATTGTTCAGCCTGCCTGATGATTCGGCCAACCTCCAGTTTCACTGCATTGTGAAGAGCAGATATTTTCCACTTGAACCTTCTGCTTCAAGAAATGGTGATATATGAAAGATTGTATAACTGCCCAAATGCAGCAAATCTGATTTTGCTCTCTCACTTCTAAGAATGAGCATGTTTTGATTTTATCAAATCAAAGTCGCTTGTACTTCAGCAGTACCTTTGCAGTAAATAAACATATAAATACAAAAATAAATAGAAACCAGAGAAAGTGAAGAATTTTACAAATGTGTGAAATTTCTTCCTTAGGCTTTTTCAGTCTGGTACAATCCTACTAACTGCTGTGATTTAAACTGCAAGTTGAATGAGATCCAGCTCCTGGAGGTATATAATTATGTCTAAAAAAAAATTTCCCAAACACTGATTGCGTGAAGAATCTTGAAAGCGTGACCCATTTGCATTCTCAAGGCTTGCAAACAAGAAGGCAAATGGCAAAAATTTTACTTTTTTTTTTTTTTTTTTTAATGTATAAACATCTTACAAAAAGCTATCTGAGATCTGTGGTTAGTTAACATCGACCACGTGGTAATCCTTGTATGCTGACAGAAAGGATAGGCCACTTCCTTGCTGCAGCCTTGGACTGTCTCAGATAACTGGTAGACAGCTCCAGGCACTCCGTCTCCAGTGATCAGGTCAGGTGCAAATCCATAGCACAACGAGGCAGAAATTGTATCTTGTACCCAAGATATAGCAGAAGGGCAAGCAACAGGAGGCAACTGTTCAGTTCACCATGAAAATGGCAAAGTAATGGTTAAAAATTTATTGAGGAAAACACCTCCAACCAACTACATGAGCAGAGCTACTTTCCTTTGACCTCTTCCTGTTGCAGATCTCTTCCTCCTCCTATTTTTGACTTCTCAGCCAGTGCAATCAAACATCGTACACAGGGTGATGCATGCCAGGCAACACCAGGCTTCCTACTGCTCATCCAATCACTGGAACCCACATGGTGCAACATCTCTTCCACACAGCCACCAGCTTGGGAACGATCTATATGGGCAAGTGTTGCTCAGGAAAGCAAGTTAGGTATCCTCAGGAAATTAAAAAAAAAAAAGGCTTTCTTTGCCCATCACCGCATTGTCCCCCAGTTTTTTTTTTGCTGTAGATAGGGTTTGGTGAACACACCTTTTCCTTCTCCCCACCACCACCATCTCAGTTGCTCTCATACCTAGTTCCAGTTTAACCAAATGACAGAACCCTATTCTCCCCATCAGTGATTTTATTTCCTTCCCTGATCGTTCCACTGCCAAAAGTCCTATCTATCTCCTCCTTTTCCCAGTGGAGAGCACTTTGTCACTTTGTTTCCCATCTGATTTGAATTCCTCCCTCCATGTGTGGGCGATGAATCACTGAGTAATGGCATTTTAAAAACTCCACGGAAAGTAGGTAGACTCAAACCTGGGGGAGTGAATACAGAAAATGTCAGTGTGTGCCTTCAACCCTGAGATCAGAAGTTCCCGAACTTCCCTGCTGTATGAACAGTGCCTAAGGGCTGGGTGCTTCCTTCTGGACATCGTGATGGCAGCTATCACAGCCAAAACTGGAGCCATGTTACAGATATGAAGGTATAATATCTAATATTTTATCTTTTATTGATGATTTATCATTACCGATCATGTCATATAATTATATGACATCATCGTATCAGAGATAACAGAAAATTTCAAAAGGAAACTTAATTACTAAGGTTGCTTAGAAGAAAAAAAAAAGTGTAAAAACCAAACAAGTCTGTGTCCATGCTGTATCTCTGTTTGGGGAACAGAATTCTTACTATGAAACACTTCCCTGTCAATAACACCACCTTTTCAATGAAGAGTCATGGCATCAAAGAACGCCTTGGGTTGGAAAGGACCTTAAAGATCATCCTGCTCCAACCCCTATGCCATGGGCTGGTTGCCACCCAGAAGATCAGGCACCAGATCGGGTTGCCCAGGGCCCCATCCAACCTGGCCTTGTACACCTCCAAGAACCACTGAACATAACATTTTTCAACTAGCTGCTTATCAGCTATTGTCCCTTCTGATGAAAGTGAACTTTAATTCTTGTTATTGCTCTTAGCCCTGCAGAGGTTGCTTTAGCTCATGCATCAACAAGAAAAAGCCCTTCTAATTATAGGGTGATTGGAAACAGCGGTCATATATTCTCACTACAGCCCGTGTCTCAGTGACATTTTCATTCTGAATCACAATTTGATTCAAGGCAAGAAATGAAATTCTTACTGCTGGAAATTCTTCAATACTCTTCATCACCTGCACACATGACACAGAAAAGCTGTAGTACGAATTTGTCCAGAACTAGATGTGCTTAACAAATAGCATGTTGTTTAATGACTTTATTCCCAACACCTACATGTTTTGTTCCTGTAACTTGTGCAGCTGTCACGTATGACAAAGAGATTAATTCTTCAGCTGAGGAGAGGGAAGGAGAGGGAACAGCTTACGGACTTCTAAGCATGTCTTATTTTCTGAGAGGCAAATACAATAATAGCAATATGGGGCTCCATACTGGTTATGCCTCAGTGACTTCTGTTCAACTTGTTCAGCCCATAATTGAAGGATACTTGCTCTGATTGCCAACTCTACCAGCTCACACTGACATCAGAAAACCCAATAGCGTTCTTTCTGGCTTATGGTTCATCATCAGTAAAGAATTCTGCAAACTACATTTTCCTCTGTGTGCATGAGTATAATCCCGAAAATTATGCCCTTGGTTATAATTGCGCAATCCCCAGTCCCCTGCAAAATCCTTGTGGTGCACACACAGCCCGCGAGGCACTGAGTATGCGCTACCGCGTTCTGCTTTCTGCTCCCCATGAAGCTCCAGCCCTGCGAGCACTGATGCTGTCCCTCTTTTTAGCTCAAGTCACTGACTGATGCTTGACATTCAGAGCTCCCCAGTGCATCCCCCAGCTCCAGCCCTCGCTGTCTGCACGTGCCTCTGGGGTTTCGGTGGATGCAAGCTACACCCGCTTGACGTGAGCATCTCAATGCTCAAAGAAAGCTGCGTTACTCATCTGCCCTGTGATCCAACTTCTGTGGGTACAGATCTGCTACTGCCACCTTTTATGAGCTTCCTGCCTGACCAGAATGAACTGGGACAGAAAGAAGGATTTGCAGAGGTAAATGTCAAGTCCATAAGGAGCTATTCAAGACCAGTGTTTGCTATACACCCCAAATAGTGCATTATGCAGCAGTCAAAAAGAGCTGAGACATAAAAATCTTACAGTGCATTACAGGACAGAGAGAAAACTTAGCAGACACAACGATGTGTTGCCTTTTCTGAAGAGTCACCTCTTACCTTGAAAAATCTATTTAAACCCAGCTAAACCTCAGTTTTCCTTTGGTCATGCTTCTTAAGAGTCTGATTCTGCCACAGTCCAGATTCCCATGGCACAGCTAAAGAGGCCAGAAGTGACAGAGAACACAACATTTGTACAAGTGTTACGCACAAAAGAATGGAGCAGAACAATACTTCTAAAAACTTATTTTTGAGCAAACTGACATTGCAGTTTTTTTCATTTGGATTTCAGACAGAGGCTCACAAAACTTAGAGTAACAAACATGTTCGTTCTCACTCAGATCAGAGAGTGACTCAGCACTGCAAGGAAAAGCAAGACTAAATGTTGTGAAGTTTCAGCGAAGCCAGCTGAGGAGTGAGCAAGCA
Organism: Numida meleagris; assembly: GCF_002078875.1. Classification (NCBI taxonomy): domain Eukaryota; kingdom Metazoa; phylum Chordata; class Aves; order Galliformes; family Numididae; genus Numida; species Numida meleagris. The sequence continues at coordinate 26,576,563 of NC_034415.1, read as the reverse complement.
GGAGTCCAACTTGGAATCAGACACAGGGTTTGCATCAGGGAAAAACTTTACTGATTACATTTTGGAGGGGGGTTGTCACAGGGCTGTCTCACTGCAAAGCTGAATCTCATGTTTATATTGGATCCAGCATCAAATAATTCCCTTCTGGGTATAAAATCACTCCGAAGAATTCCAGGAAGCCCTTCCTTACCCAGGAAGCTAGTTCGGAGTCCCCAAATACATGAGAAGAAAATAACTTTCCTTCCACGTTTCCCAATCACAGGCACCTCCTTCTGGCTTTGGGACGACCCTAGCACTATTTTCAGAGTTCTCATCTTTCACCCGTATCCACAAGACAGCTGGCCCCACGGAACGGAGCAGCCCCTGCGTGTCTCCAGCTGGGGATAACTTGTACTGCTCACAGATTTCTTGAGAGCAAGCCCTGAGATAACCTGCACGCAGAGATAACCCCTGCTTGCCTTCCTGCATCTCTTGACAGCTTCTGGAGGAGACTCTTTGAAAGCAGGACTGAAGGGGTCAGATGAGGGGTAGGGGAGATAAGGAAGATTGAAGGGTCTGGGGGAGGGCAGGGGAACAGGGGGAGGTTTCCCGAGGGCTGGAGCTGCCTGTAGTTGGAGAGGCTCCGGGGCAACCTTCCAGAGTGACCCGTGCATCCTCTGACCAGCACCGCTGACAAATCCCAGGTCAGCTTTCCAATCTTCTACGCTTCACACGCAAAAAAAGAGTATAAATATTTTCATTCCTCTGGATTATTCTTACGCAGATAGAAACAAGGTCCAGTTACATGAAGCTGCTGCTCCCCGCCTAGGTTCACGTCGGGTCTGCTTCACAAATGTGGGCACGGCACGGCTGGGACACAGCGGTGTGTTCCAGAGCCAGGCAGAAGCAGACAAAGCTGGAGGTCGGAGCGGCAGCTAGCATCACCTCAAATCCTCAGAAGAAGCCATCAAGGGACACAATGACCAATCTCATCCCCTGCCAACACATCTGCTTGGGCTGGGATTCCTGGCGGGGAGTTGGGTAAAAGGAGCAATAGTGCCATTCCCTTACTGACAAACGTCAGCAAACAGCGTGTGCTTCTGAGCTGTTACGTCCGTGTCCTACTCATGCTCACCCCAGACGTTCCTTTTTAATATCCTGTTCTGACTGCTCTGCGTTTATCATGTGAATTAATTGCAAGTACGCACAGAAAATAAAAAAGTTGGTCTGCATAAAGATGATAAAATATGAGATCTAGTTAGGGGTTTTAATAATGCTCAGTGTTAAAGCCATGCTCCCACTGCACAAATATGTAAGGACAATATGCACCGTGAGTTGTATTTATTTCAGATGAAAGTAATTTGGTTTCCAGAATCTTCTAACTAGCACCTCTGGAGGCCTCCCAGCTTTCAGATTTCTTACAAATGGTACAAACCAAACGCCAGAGCCAGTAACACTTGATCATCCCAGTAAAGTGTAAGCCCTTTGGAGTCAGTGCAAAGGGAGCACTGAGCAGGAACAGATACAAGCTCTGGATTCAAGAAACTTTGAAGGGAAAAATTTATCTCAAGCATTGTCATAATGGCAAAACTTGGAATACATTGAGAATTTTGGTAACTGCGTTTCTTACCTATTGGAAAGAAATATTTTTGTCTCCTAAGCAGATCTTCCCATATCTGAAGGCCACACTGCTGTGCAGAATTGCTCTGGCAGGGAGATGACTGCAGCTCCCAAAGAGCAGCTGCCTGATGCTCTTGAAGCAGAGATGGCATTGTGGCTTCCCTGGGGCATCCTCAGCTCCCACCAAGGGACCCAGCATGCATTGCTATGCTGACAATATTTTTCTGCCCTCTACTCTTGTGCTGGGCACTAATCTAGGGAAGTTAAAATACTGACCCCCATGACATCTACTCAGCCCTACAGTATCCCAGTCCTTCTGAAAAGCGTACCTGTGATTGGTATAATGTTGTCCCAAACACAACAGAAGGCCTGTAAATTAAACAGCAAAGGACTATAACTCAGACTCAGCATTTAATGCAAGCAATACCTCCCAAAAGGGGTAAAAAGACATCCCAACCCTAACCCAAGAGAGCATTGCAGCTACTGCCTCCAGTTCAGCAAGCTTCTAACAAAGTGATGATGCTGTGACATCGAGGGCAACGTTCAGCAATCAGGCTTGAAACAATTCATGCACCAAAACACTAAGTGCAGGTAGCTTGGTTTTGATTTTCATGCTGTCGGTTCAAATGTTTTGACAAATTTAGCAGACTTTCAAGCAGAAAATAAACAAGAAGTCCTAAGACACAGGAAAAAATCTTCCTGATGGAAATATATTCTCACACCGTCTCCAAAGGGAGTGTACTTCTTCAGTGAGTAACACAACAATCCTACTGCTGTAGCTTACCCAAACTGTCTCTGAGATTACCTACATCCACTGAGCAGGTTCTGCAATAAGGTTACTGCTGCCTTCCAATGCACAAGGTAGAATATTTCTATTTAAAGACTTTGGCACTAGTTCCTACTTCAAGTGAATCTTCATTGACAAGCAGCATTTCTTATTTAGAAGGTGGGCTTTAGGATTAACACGCATTTCCTCTCAGCTTCTCCAAGACAACTTGAAGATCTTTTTTCTTTGAACTCCCTGAATGAGATATGCCCTCAAAAATCTCCTGGATTGTTTACATGCCAACATAAGGATTCTGCATCATAGGTTCTTCTTAGAAACTTAGGGAAAACTGTTTGGTGTGCACACCACCACTGGCTCTTCACAGACTTCTTCAAAGCCTGATTAAAGGGATGTTATGAAAGGGAACTCCTACAGTGTGCAGCTCATGTAGTCTCCTTTTGGGTCAACTCTGGTGGAAGGGATAGGGCCCTCATGACTCACGTCACCTTCATCTCTCCCACTCTGGCAAGGGTTTTGTCAGTGTCACCGGGATGTCCAAGGGTGCTGCACTCCTGAAGCACAGAAAAGCTTATTTCACTTCAGGCAGAGCAGATCCAAGTGGATGAAGCACCAAGCTATTTGTGCCTATTTATAGCTCCCCACTGTTCACACAAAGACTGAATAAGCAAATGAATGCATCTGAGGAACAAAAATAATACAGTTATCTTGGTCATCAAAAATGCTCTGCAACGTTTGATCCTTATTTACATCTGTCTGTCTAACTCCTAAAAGAAATCTTGAATGTTGCTTACATGTATTGAATTGTTCTTAACGTACTATAAGAAACAGTGAAGAGTTTGAACTTCCCTGAACATGACCTGAAGGATTTGTATTTATCTGGATAGGAAGGAGCATACCTTTTTAAAGATAAATGATGTGACTACAGAACCAAGCTAGAATTAATATAGTGTGGCTTCATTCTCTAAGGGAGAAAAAAAATGAGAGAGAGGTTATCACCATGCAACACTAGCCACAGATTCGATAGAGGATGAAAGAAAAAGATTAAGATGTGGATTGTGGTTCTTGTTCAGATACACATCTTTAGAGGAGTATATTTCACCTAATAAGTCATTTTTGCTCCACCAACCAACCGTTAATCTCTGGTAGAGGTGTTCCAAGTTACTGACTGAGTTGAAATAGGTGGAAAATGAATGTGTCGTGCAGATCCTGGATACCTGCAGTTGTGAGGCTGTTGACACAGCAGAGGCTTGGTGTGCTCCTGCTGCAGCCATGCTTCCTGTTTCTAAAAACATGTTCTGTTTGAAAAGGGGCTACTATGGGCACACATGTGCCGTTTATAGCTAGCTTTGTGCCAACATAAATCAAGCCCAAATGCCATCTCGGTGACATAATGTAAGACTTATGCTTAAGGGAGTCCACAGTCACAAGTGGGTTCCAAAGTAATTAATTTGAGGAGTCCACTTACATTTCCATCTCACAACCAGACAGACTGCCTCGTGGTTCCCTTGGCTTCTTAGTGTCAGACTCTCCAAATTTCACTCTTCCATTTCCTTCACTTCCTCACCTTTCAGGGTCAGGGCTTAATACAGTAAAGGGAAATGAAACAGAGAAAAACAAAACAAGCTGTGGGAAGATTAAAGCGACATCTGACGTCAAGAGGTGCACGGTTCCTTTTTCAGCTACAGGTAAGAATTAGCAATCATTCTGATTCTGCAGCTCCCAGTATAACCAAAGCTTAAAAGAATGTAAGTTTTCTCATTGCATCCTGGCTGTTAAAAATGTGGCAGCATTTTAAATTAATTCTATTTTATGGTCAAGTCAGCTGAATTCTAGTATGTTATTATTATTTACTTAGAAATGGTCTGAGAAGTAGACAGAAACCTTCCTCGACTTCCCTCAACTATTGGTGCTTGAAATGTACAGCTTCTGAGGCGAAGGTGTTTGCAGAGTAAGCCACAGAAACGCATCCTTCTGCTTGTTAGAAAGGATGGATCAGCCCACTCTGCTGTCTGCTAAATGTCTTCTCCTGAGCAGGACTGAGAGAATGACCATCAGGCTGTGACTCTTGCAGAATTCCTGCTCTGGCTGCACTGTTTACACACCCATCTGCTCAGAGGAACTAACTTGCTGGAGTCAGGGTCCAATTCCTTCCCCAGGAATATCAGAACGTTAACTCTTACTGCCTTCAGCAGAGGCTGGATTAAAAGTGAAGAGACATTCAATTAGTTCTGAGATAAAATGGCTCATCCAGAAGCAGACTGAAGAGATGTTTTATGGGAGGTAATTAGCTGTTGCTTACCCAGTTTATGTACGCTTTCCTGAGTCAGTGGGCATGAGGCCATTTAGCAATTCATGGGATCAGCCTTAAATCAGGGATTCCCACGTTTTCATGGCAGAGAAAGCTGGAACAGATTCACAAAGCCAATACAAAGGTAATAAAAGGTTATTAGCTTGGTCCCACAACATTTCTCCCTATAATATGCTCACACCTCATTGAGGAGGTCAGAGAAATTACAGCACATTTTTGCAGATCCTAGACTATTGTTAAACTGCACTGTTTCTATATTCGTTCCAGCAATAGCAGTGCAAAACCTGTTTCTATCAGACAGCCTGTTTCAGTCTTCATGACTTTTAAAGAAGAAAGAACAGCGACAACAAGGACGTTTCCAATGAGATCTCCTCTGGTTCATTTTAAATATTCAACCTCACTTCCTGAAAGGATTTCAACTCTGTTTCTGATCTACTCTGATGAATGTGCAGCAGGTGAAAGGGCTGCCTCAACACTTAATGCATGTATCTCAGAGAGTTTCTATAGAGGTCATCATCATAGCATGATCGATATATAATGAAGGAATATGAGAAGCCAGTAAGAGAGGTCAGACTCCGTGGATGTGGTGAAAAAATGCCCAGAAAAAAAGAATATGAAAACAGGTGTCAGAGTATAAGAGAGCACGGCAATAACCCTTCCTGGTGAATATGTATTTACATAGCTAAAGCTTTATTAACCAGTGTGAAATGAAAGATCCTCACTCCCCAAATGGATTATTGAATTTCTTCTTTCTTATTTTTGAAGCAAGGAAATCCGTTTTCAGAAAATGATGCCATGGGTTTGAACATTCTAATACAGTTTGCTGAACGTCATTAGCTTTTTCTTCAACTGCTTCAATAGGCATACAACATTTCCATGATTAGGAAGATCTGAGAGGAACTCGTTTTTTCTTTTTTCTGGTTACACTTGGAATTCTTCCGTGCTTGCCATGCATCTGAAGAGATGCAAACAGAGTGGAAAAAATATGGCTGGACGAGTTATTCAACAAAATAGAAAAGTGCGTGCGTATACTGACACAGAAACAAAGAAACATGCAGAGGGTTAAGTTTGCTATAAGAACCTCCTTATTTTAGAGGAGGAAATGTAATGATTGCATGATTTTGATGTTTATCCAAAGATAATGAACAGGTAGAATAACTGAACAAAGCCATTAAACAAGGCTGAACTCCCCAGACACCGTTACGCAGTTTAACTTAACTCATGCCTATATAGGACTCTCTCAATCATGTCTGAAGACAACTCAGCCTTCAGAAAAATAAAAATAAATGTTCTGAGTTTTAAAGGGTGGGTCTGCAGCTCAGGGATGATGTAGCTTTTGAACAAGTCATTCCAAATTCAGAACCAAAGCCTTCTGCTACAAGGCAAATGGACGATTCTTCCAACTCAGAGACAAAAGGGGCCTGAAAGAAAATGCACTGCAGTAATCAGCCACATCTAACACAGTAAGAAATGAGGTGAGAGCAGGGGAGTTACAATGAGTATGCAAGCAGGAAAGAAAGAGATCACAGACCTGATGACTGTCTATTTTTTGTTTTAATTTTTTTTAGGCAGGGAAATGTCTTCTGTCACGTTCTGTCTCTTGTTTGCAATATCATTTTGCAACTTCCAAACTTCTACCAGTTAGGAAGAGAACGCTCCTACTTTACATGTGATGGTAGGATTCCCCATATTGATGGGATGATATCATATGCTAGATGAAAGATCTCTCTGGTCCTTCTCATATCTGTGGTTGCGACCACAACCAAAAAATCCCAAAAAAGAAAAAGTTTGCAGTAGGCAGCTATTGGCAAGTCTGCCCAGAAGGAGATTTTCTTGCATTTTTCAGGGTTCTCCTGAATGATGCCTGATCCAGGTGACATTTGGCATCAATGACACCTTCAAAAGCTCCTTAATCAACATCATAACCTGGCTTCACCACCAAGCTCTTGAAATTCATTTGCGTGCAGTTCAGAGAAGCCACTCCCAGTGCACCAAGAGATCCCCAGAAGAGGGACACAGAAAGCCCCAGCACTGAGATACAGAATAGGGGGGACAAAAATGCAAGGATTTCCCATGTTCTCCCAGCTTGCTGGTGAGCACAAGGCCAAGCTCAGCGCCCACCAGTTCCTGATGCAGATCATGGCAGGGGTTTGTACTCAGCTTGTTACTCCTCCTTTCCCTGCTTCTCCACATCCACCAGATGCTGAGCCCAGGTGGAGCACTGAGAGTCCACTTTCCAGCTTCCCTGCAGGAACCAACTTCTGTCTGTACAGAAGTGCTTCAGCAAAGGAAAAAGGAAGAGGAAGCAGAGGCTGCTTCCAGCAGTGGAAGGGACAGGGGCCCTAAACTGGTAGTTTTAAAGTTGGAGGAAGAGGTGGAGCAAATCCAAAGAGTATGCAGGAGGACACAGGAAAAAAATCTGGAGAAGTGCTGATATAGATCCTTAGGTCAGTGTTACCAGCAAAAGATCACACAGTCAGCCAGGAATGAAATCATGGCTTGAGCATTGATTTTGTGCCACCAATAAAATCCTGTGGGTGTAGTCATTTAAAGGGTAGGCTTTGCCTGGCTTTTTCATACTTAGGAGCACATGCAGTCATTCCAGCCAGAGAGCTGAAGGGAAATGATTTATGAAGACAGAGCTAAATGCTTATTGCTAGGTTAAACAACAATAAGGGCAGACATAACAGCCTACAAATACACATAGGATTAAATGTCAAGGAGTGTGAGGAATTGTCTTGAACAGTAAGATAAATGTGCTAAGACTGAGGTGCACTGGCTTGTGATACACTTGCCCAAACAGCTGAAGTCTTGTTGGTTGTGACTAGCTTAGGCAAAGCATGAGCAAATAAAAGGCAAGGAGAGATTCTGCTCTGCTGCACAGGTGAAAGGGTTTACTCAAATCTGTTCCACATTCAGATCAGCTCCACTTCTCCACCACAGCAGAAGATACTGCAGTGCTAAGCAAGGTATAGGAGTTCAAGACAGCATTCTGGAGACATATTGCAACTGCCTTTCCTATTATGATTTTTTGACAGCAGCAATTACAAACCTTATTTCATCAAGAAAGTTTCAAGTTGATTGTATAAATGAAAAAGTCACATAGCTGCTATTGCAACGAGTAAGCACGTAAGATCACTCATAGCTAGAAAGACTATCCACCACAGCAGTTTCACTGCAATTAACACCCAAATTACCCTGCACAGAGGATGTGTTAACATCACACCCTATTTCATGCCCACTGTAGCCCCTGAAACAGCTCTTCAGTGGGTCTGAACTTCATTCTGTGCTGAGCACCTCTGTGAGGGGTGAGCTCCAGACCAAGGTCAAGTTTCCAGGAGGTGAGGATTTCAGCAGGGGCACTGGGGAGTGAGCTCGATGCCACAGCTGGGGCAAAACTGCTGCTGGGGCTACACTGAGAAAGAACCCAAGGAGAAGGGAAGGAATGCAAGCTGAAAAAGAAACCTGCTAGGAAAAATAGCACCTTTGAACTTTGTTTCACAGCATGGTATTGCAACTGGGGCAGGGTTAGGAGCAAGAGGTTACAACTAGCAAGGTGGAGAGGTAAAATGGGATGGCCTCTGGATTCCTCAGATTGTGAAATTATTGCCTCACTGAGGGAATACATACAGGCAAAGGGGAGAAACAGCTGCTACTTACACAGTCCTGAATTGTGGTAAGGGGAAGGCAAATGGAAAACTACAACAAAGCAAATGCACAGCCACAGGAAACAAATGTAACCCTAAGATACTCTCTATCTTCCTCCTTCTGGGAGATATCTTTCCCAATCACTGCGAACTGGTCTGTGTGTATAAAGAGGATATTTCCTTTTCTTCCTGCCCTGACTGGGATGCTGGATCACCAACAAGCGTGTTACTTCCCTCTGAGCTGTCAGGAACACCGTGTGTGCTCATCCCTTACTCCTGAAAAACAATCCCAGCACTGGGTGCCCACTGACAAGACAGATGAGACAAACTGTTCCTTGGCCTCTTTGTGTAAGAAGAAGGTAAATGGCTAGTGAACACCCAAAAAACTTTTTTTAGAGGAGCTATGCATGGTTGATTCCTGTGGTGAGAGAGGATTGAGTGAAACCCAGGGAAACTAGGGAGGGATTTCCTTTGGTGGAGTGTCGGGAGGTGGTTCTCTTGATGGCTATGTGGTTTCAATACATGTGCAGAACAAAAGACATGGCTGAAGTGAGGTAAAGAAAGAGACTTCAGGAGTATCCAAAAACATGCTGTACTTGGTCTGCCTTCTTAAGGTTAGGAAAGAGCTGAGCATCCTGGAGGAAACTTCACTCAATGTCTCATTTCAAAGTATTTTTCCAAAAGATGAAGGAGTATTCAGGTACAAAGAACCAAAGCAGCCAACTCACCTTCAGCTCCCTATTCTTTTTGTCAAAGGTTTACAAGTGGCAGGAAAAACACTACTGAGGAAGAAGAGCCTTGTAATTAAATCCTTAATTTGTGATTCAGGTTCTTCTTCTCACTTTAGCTTAATGCCTATAAAACAGTCACAACAGGAGGTGCCCTATATAAGTGTAAACACTACGATGCTTAAAGGTACACGACAGACTCCAAAAGTTTGTGAGCTATGGCACGCTGTCAGGAGGCTACAGTGGGAAGAGCTGATTGACGAGGCAGCAGCATCGCTCCTGTGGCAGATATCACTAAGAAAATTCAGGCAGCATCATGGTATGCAAAACTGTGCGAGGGACAGATTCTGAGTCTATTGTGCTCCCCTCTGTGCTGTGGAAGGAAAGCGTATTCCATCTTCTAGACTTGTATGAGGCTTTTATTCTTCAAGATTTTTAGAAAAGTGGGAAGTTGAAACCATTGCCTGAATAGAAACATTTGGGTCATAAACTCTGACTCTCTCAAAAACCCATTTTCCCTCTTACAACCCATTGCAATGAGCGAGACACCTTCTGCCCTTTGCTTTTGTTTCGCTAGTTTTGCGGTGTATCACAACACACCACACTAAAACCCAGGGTAGGAAACAAAAAGAAGAAAAGAATCCGTTCTGTGAATCTTTATGTTCGTCTGGAATCCTTTTCTGGATGTTTATGTCATCCCGTAAAGTTGCTGAAACATGCCTGCTCTATTTTGAATTGTCATTTTAAATGCCAAAACCCAGAAGTCCTGCTTATATTGTATGCGAACACAGTGTCTGCTTATGTTCAAACCCTCAGGTGCTTTAAATAACTCTACTGTACACAGAGAAGGTTGTTCATTTTGTTTTTACAATTTTTGCCCGTGTAGCAGGAGCTATAATGTCTTGAGAACATAAAAGTATGTTCATAACCACAGAGCGAGATCACAGCTGGAATCTACCTGAGCCTTGGATCATATTTCAGCAGTGGCAAGAAGCGAAAGAGCAGCTTATTTCTCTGTTTAATTTACAAGAGCTACAACTGGAACGGCACATACTAGACTTACTGATGTAACACACAGGTGAGTGTGTTACAGGTCCACCTCTGTGCTGAGTCCCCGGGGAATACTAGGCTGTTTCAGCCAGACTTAAGAGCCGTTCCTGCTGCAGCCCTGGAGGAACCCGGTCTGAACCCTGGTGAGCTAGTAAAGGTGGCAGCTGCCATAACAGACTTCTGTGCAGGCTACAAATTTGGGGCATAAAATGGGGGTCTTTTTATTGATTCCAGTGAGTTTCGTATCAAGCATCCATTGTTCTGTCTTAAAGTGCAGACCATTACAGAGAATTCATGAGCAAATTTGCTTTTTTCTTCCAAGGATTAAACAGTAGCAGATCGTAATTTCCTTTAAATGCGTCTATTATTCATCAGTATTCAATAAGTTTTATTATGAGCTGAAAAACAGCATATGTATTTTTATACTCGGTTCCAGTCTGTTCCCTACTTGTGTTCTGCAACATCCATTTTTGGTTCACAAGTGACCGGTCATGAATGTCACAGGATAATACGTGTTCCCTGAGTAAAGACACAGACAAGTACCTGGCCTATGTTCATTTTACACATTAATTTGCTGTAAATAATCTCACATGCATTTTTGCCACTTCCTTTCTGTAGGAATCTCTGCAAGTACGTTGACATACTGTGGCTTGCAGAAAGCTGACATGTAGTATTTATGAGCAGAGGGGAAGTAAATTAATTGCAGTGTTTGATTCAACATAAGAGAAAAGGTTTCTGCAGTATTCATTTACCCACAGTACTAAGAGAAGGTGCAGTCCCTCCTCTACTCCAGCCATATTACCAGGGAAGAAAAATACTGCTGAGTTAGGACTACAGGCAGGGGGTTAAAGAAAGAGAAGCTTCATTTCCCAGTGTGCACCCTATATATCAGTCCTTTAACAGCTGTCATTATTTGCAGCGTGCACAGTAGAGGGATAGGTGGAGAAATGAAGCCATGCATGTAAGGTAAACACCCTTTTCTTAAGCAACTACCATTTTTGTTAATGATATGTATAAGGATCATTTGGGGACCTCCTTCCCTTGAAGTCTGGGTTTCCTGAGAGGAAGGGGAGCTGAAATACAGGAACAAGCGGCTGCACATCATTTCCAGCAGTGTAGTAGACCTTCCTTATTAACACAGGTTTAGGAACCACATCTGAATCTCCAAACTTCCTGATGTTCTCCCTTTGAAAGGAGGGATGATGGGGAAGGAGATGAGTGGAGAGTGTGAAGAGGTGGTTCTGTCCTTTTAAAAGCCTTTCAGGCACAACAAAACTGCTCCCATACTCTTAAATCTACCATAAAAGGTAGGTTGCAATACAAGTGGGAAATACAAGGAAATGTTTCAGCTAATAAAATGTGCTGGAATGGCACCAAACTTCTGCTTGGAAAGCTGTTTGTAATCAACGGTGATTACTTACAGTGTCATTGCAAGACCATTAGAAGACTCAGAGATCGAAGGGTACCTGGTTCATCTGGATGAGACCTGGAAAATACAGAGTCATGTATCAGTAAACACCCACAGCAAACAACATGTTTTTTATGAGTGCTATTAGAAAAGGAGGACAAGTCCAAAACCAGACTGATGAGCTGTTTTGTGACCAGAGAAAAAAAAATATCTGCCCTGTTCACGAGTTCACCACTGATATAAGAGAAGCAAATCAAATTCACTTGATAAGAACATCACATTGTCAGGGCTGTGTTATAGCTCACTTTTAAGCCTCTGAAAGGGTTAATGGGACCCAAGAGATAATAAATACATTATGCAGCTGTGTAGGTGCTGGAAAGATGAATATAGGTTGATTTTTAAAAACTTAACCTATGCAGAGTGAGTCATAACCTGCACCTTGCGTCACTCCATAAAATGGGTCTTTAGAAAACGAACCCACTGTGAATGGGCTGCTAGCTCCCAAAAAGCAAGCACCCTGCTCTCCTGCCTACTGCCTGCCTGCTTGTAAGGATCAGAACAGCTACTCTCCATAGGTTACGGCGTGATGGCAACAATGGGATCACATACATGTTTGTGGGGTTGCTGCTTTTCTCTGATAAGGTCAAAAGGTTTGGACTGAAACAAATGCTTTTCTATCATGGAAGATTCATTCTTAATCATAAATGTGCATTATTCTCGATCGCAACTGCTGCTGTGCCTTGTAACATTGTTTCCTCATTCAATTATGCCTCACTCACAGTAACTTTTTCATGAATACCTTCATTAGGAAAACCTTGACGGTTTCGATAAATAACAAATGCTTTTGTGCATTTCAACCACAAGTTTCTGCACAAAGGAAATTTCTCTATTTTGTAGTCACCCAGGGAAAGAAAAGCAAGTAGAGGGGAGGTCTACATGCTCACAAGATCTCTGCACTGAGGAGACAGAATAATCATCTTTTGTTGAATAGGAAAATAATGCAAAACAAAGTAAACAACGCCCTTTTGTTCTGCACAAGAAAGACAGGGCTTTAATAGTCTTTAAACGAGATAGAAAATTTCCATCCAAATGGAACCATGGAGTAGGTAGACACATTACAACGTTTTGGAGCTCAGTGATTAAATTTAATACTGTGCCAAAGAGCGATTAGTTGATGAAGGGCATTCATAAATGGAATAGAAACAAGGGAAGTGTGGCTCCAGTGTAACACTGGGCCTCCAGTACACTTTGGTGCTCAGCTTTTTACTTTAATAACAGGGTCAAACGAAAAGAAGTTTAATTTGATTTATTTCCCTAAGGAAACTCAGTGGAATTGTAAACACAGGCTGACTGGTACATATTACTAAAACTTCAGCTTCAGGGTCAGCTCCAAGAAAAGGGCTTAGGTGCCTACTGAAGCGCAGCAATTTATCCTTTTCTTCAGCATTTTTCCAGCTCGCTAACTCAATCCCCCTGCTCAGAGTATCGGTTCACACGAGACCCATTACCAGACACTGAATTCCCCCAACTCAATGTGCAGGCAAAGTAGCATCCTAATTAAAGGTTCTGAATCCCGGCCTCAGAGCTGGGTGCCTGTGTGCTTTATGGATGTTTGCCTTGCTACATTAAAATGCTCCGCTGAGCCCAACGCGGCGTATTGTCCTTAACACCCCACATACGTGACTGATGATCCAGGAGAAAAGGAGCATAAATCCTTTTTAACTTATCTGTGCTCTCTGCTAAGCCCGTCTAAACCAGTCAGCAAGCATGCGGTGTGCAGGGAAGCCAGCAGCAATACACGAGCCCCACGCACACGGAAAGATCAGGTCTGCTTCAGCAAACAGTCACCGCTTCGGCACGAAATGAAAAATTACTCCCTGAACTCTGCCAAGTGACCTTTGAAGAAAATGAAATTTTCACTTCAGTTTCTGCTAAATGAACTGCTCCAGCCCATCCCAGCGTCTGAAGTGTCAGCATCTGAAGTCTCACATGCACCAAAGACACGAGCAGAATCAAACTACCTGTGTGGACTCGACGCCCCTGACGCAGCTCTTCTCCGCTTCCTATTCTTTCTACACCTACTCCTACAGCCCAACAAGAGGCCAGCACCATTTTAATTTGAAAGGAGTCCTCCTATTTTAAAGCCTCTTTTGGACCAGATTCTGTTCTTAGCTGCAGTAGCATAAATCTGCTGTTTTTTCATGGACCTTCTCCAATGACATTCTGATGTAAGCAAGATCAGAATCTTGCTTTGGTGAGAAGACGCAGGGTTATGCTAATGCTCTGTTGTGGTACAGATCACAGATTCCGGTGAAATCTCATCTGTTTATGCAGAAAAGAACTCAGAGTTAAGAATTCCAATAATAGCAACATGATTGTTAAAAATGATAAATTACACATCATGTCCCAGGCACTTTGCTTAAAATTTCAGACCCATTCATTAATTAACAACAATTCATCACCACGAAGCATGCTATGTGTGCTAACTAAGCTGCAGCTATCATTCCAAGAAAATAAAAAAAATTCCAGGAAAAATTCTCTTGGAGTCTCTACTTAGCACCTCAATGAATGGCTGCTGGAAGCTCCTGTCAGGATCCTCCATCACAGGTGGCCTCCCTGCCTGCCAGGGGGCCCAGGAGCTCTTATCATCGGGGACAGAAGCCATTTGTACCTTAGAAAAGTTTCGGGCTTATTCTTCACATGATTTGTGTTCCATGTGGTGGTAAGAGGTAAATCTGAGAGGCTCTCTCCACAGCGATCGAATGCCAAGAAGTGGAGCAGTTTACTGGAACAGCAGCAGCTTCTAATGCCTTTGAAATGGCAGTTTTCACAAGGAAGGCACGATATTTTACATTCTGTGAAGCTGAGTTAGACCAATTTGGCACAGAGTCCGTCTGCCTGCCAAGGGTGGGGCAGGTATTTGCTATCTATATAATCACTTCCTACTGCTAGTGGGTCAGGTAAGTCAAATAACTCTAGCCAAAAGTGCCTTTGGTCGAGACTGGTAGAAGTCTAGCCTGTAAGTAAATACACCCCTCTGCTACACAGAGCACATCCTCCGTCATGTGATGTCTCAGCCATTTCCTGGTACTGCCACTCCAACAAATACTTCACTTTATCTCCCTCTGATTGTAACATCGGCAGTTTCACCGCTGAGGTTGCTGTTGCTGCACTTTCTAGTGTCAATGGCCTGCTGTGAACTGGAAAAATACCTACCGAAAGAAACAGTCAAGCTCTTGAATGATACCAAAGGCTCTCTCTTTCTCTGCCTTTTTTGTAGCACACCGGGCAGCCATCCAGTTTGTCAGTTCTGCTCGTCCTGCTCCAAACCGAATGTCTCAGGTTTTCAACAAAAACTGCAGCAGAAGATCAGCTCGCTGTGTGTGATCAGTGCACCGCAGGGCTTTCCCTCAACCTGAGCCTGGCTGCCTTACATCGAAATGCATGGATTGTGTTTGTTCTAGCACCTGGAGTGGGGTAAAAGGCATTGTATGTGTGTGATGGGGTGGTAAATCCCAAGCTCGGTAAGAGTTCAGAGGTGCTGCCTTGCACGATGGTAAGAAATAACTCATTTCTGGCTGAAATGCTTAAGAGAAGGTAAGTAACCTGGATGGTAAGAAGTAACTACTGGCTCCTGGCTCCTGCACCCATGGATGGAGCAGGCAGCCCTGTCCGATGGCAGATCCCACTTCTGTGCTGAGCAGGCTCCCCTCCAGTCTAAGCAACAGTCCCCACAGAGCTGCTGGGAAAGGATGCAGTCGTCCTCAAAAAGATCCTGCAAGTATTCAGAACATAGCTGATAATGGTACGGCTTTTGTTTCCGATAAATATTTTGGGCAGTGCTGTTTGAAATTTTGCCTCGGTTCACTAAATGGTCTATCTCTGAAAGTTTGTGAAAATTTAGACAAGCTTTGCGATGAGTAGCAAATCCTGCTAAGAAGGTCAAAATTATTCCAACAGACTGCAGCTGAATCACAAAAAGAAAGGAGCAAGGAGATCCTCCAGATACCAGTCAGCATGACCGAGAGATGCCCAAGGGTTTTCATAACTCAATTCTTTACTGGAAACCAAGTCAGCAAAACAAAAAGATGCTCCTAGATTCTAGTGGGGTCTGGATTAAACTGATGCCTTCCAAGGAACAGCTTGATGAATCCTGGCAGTTTAGAGCTGCCCCCTTTAAACTAAATTTCTGAAAATGAATAGCTTAATTAGCAGATCATGAATGTTATCATGAAAACTTGTTGCTGTCCACCTTTCAAAACAAGCACACTTCTGTAAAGAACGAATGAATGCCAGCATTATTACTAAATGTATTTGAAAATTAATACTGCAACTGTATGTCACATAAAACTACTCTGGTTTGATCTTCACAAGGTTATCCCAGTTGCTTCACCCCATAAAATAAACCACAAACACAATACTGAATGAGTCAGAACACACAACTGGCTCCAAGAGAAGGGATAAATGCCTCAAAGAGTCAGCAGACAGAAGGCACAGTGCAAAGCTAAAGGTGCAGCAGTGCATGGTAGCAACTGAATGAAGAGGGACTGAGAAAGTGAAGAATATTTTTCTCTAAAAACACCTTATTCTTGCTCCTCCATCTCCCAGCAAGGCAAACGACCGTTGCAGGGCCAGACCAGTGTCTGAACTGGGAAGCTGGGAGCTCCCAGCTGCAAACCGAGCAGTGGCCACAGGCTCTGGCACTTCTTCTGATCACAGCCTTGGAAAAAGCTTCCAATGGACTTACACAAAAAGTCCTTTCAGAAGTACTCCATAAAATGCAACTGAAGAAAGACCGTTAGGAGGAGACTTGGTTTAGTTCTGTTCTCTTCTATTTAGCTCAGGTGTTGTTTTTTCACACGCAGAAACACATGTACAGACTTAGTACACCATACAATGCCTCACTAAAGTCATCAAATGGTGGTTACAACTTCATCCAAGATCAACAAAGTCTTTTTCCACAAGTAAGCCTTTGTGTTTGGGAAGCCTTTGCCCTGAATTTTATTGTCTCCCAATCAACTAGCAGGTGCTCTGCAGTTGGACTCGAGCTATTTAGGGGCAACCTGCACAGCAACTTCCCAAGCTGGCAAGCAGTCCCGACTAGCAGCTAGGTACTGGAATGGGTAAGCTTTATCCAGGCAAACAGAAACACTCCCAACAGGAAAAGAAAGGGGGAGTGGGGTGGGGGGAGGAGGGAAAATGCTAGCTTTCTTAGTTTCCATTTAGTTTTCTCTGTGTTGGCATAATAACTCTCAAAGATGAGCATGAGGCTTCCAAAAGCAGACACTGGGGCAAGCTGACATTATGCAGTGGTTGTTCTTAAAACTTTCCAGTTTTCTTTAGGCCAACACGACAATTTGCTGGTTGTATATGTGATACTTTCTACACTTTCATAGATGTACGTATGCTGCTAATACCAAAACCATGTAATTTAGAGCAATTTGATTTTTATTTTTTTTTCCCCGGAGAAAGAACTTTGGGTTAGGAACAAAAAGTAAAAAAGCCAGATGCCAGATGTGTCATCTTTCAGAATAAAGCCACACCAGAATTTTCTAAGCCATGCAACTGCTCATTTGTGTGCCACTCTTGCATCATGTTTGTCAAGTCTGTTTCTAGGATCAGTGCACTGTATGGCACAAAATGTGATGTTTCTCACACAAGAGCATTGTACATATGTACACTGCTCCACAGAAGAGACAGCAGCAGCCACCCATCACAGCCCCACTGAAGCCTGCCATTCCCAGAGGCAGAGGGCACACAGTGACACGTGGATTGAAGGATATACCTTGTTCCACATCGTTCTGTTAGCTTGTTAGGGGTGGCCTGTGCAACTGGCATCACTGGAAAGAAGTCTTCTGGTCACCAAGTATTCATAAGCCCCACGATGTCCTGGATGTCAAAGTAACACTCATTCACTGTGATGCTTTAATGTTCCTCAAAAGTGAAAAATATCCCCGCATAAGTGCTAAGTTTCCAGGCAATGATGGAATTATATTCTTTGGGAGACTGTGACTTTACTGTAAGCGTCATCATTTCTGCTGCTGTGATGTTTCAGTCAGCAAAAACTAAACTCTTAGCTCTTTTGCGATCTCTTTTCCCCTAATGCCAATACAGAAATACTGGCACGGGGTGACTTTTATATTTAATCATGACTATTGATATTTATGGAGCTTGTGAATACATTTGCAGCAGAGACAAAGAAGATGTGCTCTTAGGCACTGCTGGCTGTGTCAGAGGGACCAGGTCAAATCCAGGAATAACACATACACTGTTATAATAATGAAAATGGAAAGTATTTTTTACCGTGCAGTCTTAGTACGTGTTATACCAGCTCTGATAGTGCGCACACAGAAGCAGCTCTACCAGCGAGAACCAGCAGCGCTCCAGAGACTCTTCCATAAGGGAAACCACGAAGTGGCAGCCAGGCCACAGCGTTCAAGGTGAGGCTGGACCAGGCTCTGAGCACCTGGTCGAGCTGTAAATGTCCCTGCTCACTGCAGAGGAAATGGAATGGAATAGATGGCCTCTAAAGGTCCCTTCCAACTCAAACGATTCTGTGATGTTATGGTAATGGATTCTGCTAGAAAGACGGACAGTGTCTTCCCACACACAGTGGGACGTTCACAAATACATAGGGATATCTGCACATGAACTGCCTCTGCTTGCACCAAAAACGATGCACAAGCAATGAACGGCAGAGGATGTGGCAGCTCACGTTGCTCAGACTGGGCAGGTCAGCAGGTGCAGAGCCTCGCTCGCTAAGACCGATTCAGTATCAGTTATGCAACAGGTTATCGGCGTGGGCTGCTTCCGTATGGGTCACGGCTTGTAAGAGTGGAAAAACTTGTTTTGTAGTAGCAGAGGGATTTTCCTGAAGTAAGTTAAATAATATTTAATGAAAGCCCGAAATTGCTGGAGCTGCTCTGGAGCGACATTAGCAGAGCTGAAAGCTTTCAGCTTCTTTCACCTACTGCAGTCCAGAAAATCGGTGACGATTCATTTATGTATTCAGTCAGTGTTTATACCAGAAACTCAGAACTCGTTTTCTGGATCCCTCAATCCTTCAGACAGAGAAATCTGAAAATTTCTCAAACCACAGGAAACTTAAAAATAGCATTTGTTCCAGCACAGTTACACATTGTTGTTCTTGAAATCTGGGTTAGAAAACACTCAAGTCTCTAAATGAGCAAGGCCTGAAGCAAAGTGTCTCTGGTACTGCATTCCTTATTTAAACAATTAACTCTGTGAGCAGAAGAGTTACAGAAGCCAGATTTGCCATTGATTTTGTTCCTGGATCCTACCTGGATTCCACAGTGTTTAATAAGTGCTTCACCTCTGCCGCCATCAGCCCCTGGGTAGAGAGGAAGGCACCACAGTGGGAGACACAAATTGGGCCTCAGCACGTCACTGCATTCTGTTTCCTTTTTTCACAAAACAGAGGGTTTTTTTTTTCAACACCTCTATCTTGCTTACTTGCTTGAAACTGAAGAACAGGTTGGCAAACTACTGGAGGGTGAATCCAGATGTTTCTTTAGCAAACGATGCCACATATTCTTTTCGCCGCTCGTGCTTTATCATCCAAAGGATGCAGGCGCCAGCAGCAGCTTTGCAGTGCTCCACTGGAGCACTCTGCAGAGCTTTTTAGAAGGATTACTTTCAGGAAAGTAGAATACAGACCTCACATGGCACAAACCAACAGCTCCCCACTAAAAGCAGCAGTGCTGGGCCTGTTCACCCCACACCCTCACACTTACAGGGGCTAACAACGTTTCCCCCAGAGGAGAGGACTCTGATAGACTGACCTGAAGTCAATTAGCAGCTCCAGATTTGGACTCAAATGGATGCTACCAAAGAGCATTCCTCCCCAGTAAATATGCCTGCCAAAGTGTTTTATTAGCCCACACAGCAGCTGCAGCTGCCTCTTTTCTCCCTACCTGAGCACACTTGCATTTAGCATCTTCTTTGCCAGCAAAATTAAAGACATTATAAGTTCCAGCAGTGAGGGTTTAGAGAGACTAATAAAACAATAAAAGCAATAGATGTGTCACCTTAATCCACTTTAGGGACCTATATTTATTTAATATGCATCTGCCTATTTTAAGCACTTTCCCAGTATTACACACTTCTTTCCTTGCCCCTTTTTAAATTTCTGCTGCAGTATTTCAACAACTAAGGGGGATAACATCCCCTGCAAAGATGCTTACCAGTACTCTCAATTATAGTTTGCTTCTGAAAGAGCCAGCAGCATATGAACAGAGCATTTCTTCAGAATTCTTTTAAAGTACAGACTATCAAGAAGGGTCCTTAAGCGTCAGGACACAGTCTACAGAGTGAAGAGGTAATGATGTTTTGTTTCCACTGTAGGTGGACCTGTATGCACTCGGGAGGAGATCTGCTATCTTTTGGGAATGTTTCCAGTTAAATCCATTCTAGCCACATTTGCTTTGCTTGGTTCTGCTTCAGGAACTGCAAGTAGCTTGGCTCCAGCATTAAATAACTGTGCAGGAAATAGCAGAAGGTTTACCATATACGGGCTGGGCAGGGGTGGAGCAATAAACTGAACTATAAATAAAGCAAAGTTTGGTTTGGGGACATTCAGATTGGTTCCATCTTAATTAGGAGACACACAAACTCCCAATGCTGGTGATTAAGTTATCTGCATTGAAAACACATTCACATATTTAAATGTTACCCTGCTTCAGAAAGGGAAGTATTGAGACATCAAAGCTCAGTGCCCCCAAATGAGGATCCATTCAAAGGCACATTCTGCAAACTCTAGGTTTGACCCCGTGTTTTTGAGCAGTAAATATCTTACTGTCTCCCAGTCACATTCTGGAAGAATGAATCCTACTCCACATCTTAACTGGACTGCAAAAATAAAATCTAGACAGCTCATTTATTGATACAGTGCAATATCCAAACAAGTAATTTTATTGCCATTAAGCAAAACGTAACAGCTGGAAAAATAAACCTCAAGCTATCATGAGAGTTCAGCTGCACAGAAAGAAAGCAAAACAGTGGAAACAAACAGAAAAGGCACTTCCCAAGAAACGCCAAGAATGGGGTGAGCCCCGCTGGCTCTGATTCCCGGCAGATCAATGTGGTTGTTGGCTTTGGTGGTTGAAATGATAGAAAGTCGGGTGGAAAAATGCCCCCATGGAAGTAAAGCTGTACTGTATCTAATCCACTAGGGAAGAAAACTGTATGAGATAAACAAGGCTGCTACACTGTGCTTGCTGAACTTCAGAGGAAAACAGGAGCACAGATGTTCATATTAACACAGGGTCTCCCCAGCCTGGAAAAGAAGGCAAAGAAAGGAGTGCCTGTCCAAGAAAGTTACTCCTATCATTGTAAGTCTCTCCAGTTCTATTTAAAGAAAGCAAAGGACCCAACAGGAGAAGCTGTGTTTTGCAGCTCTGCATAAACACTCGCAGATAAGGGTGGTACCAGGTGTCAGCTAGCCCTGCAAAGTCACTGAAATGTCAAGGATTGTTTTTCCTCTACTCCCTTTCTCTTTCCTCCGACTGGGAACTGCCAATGTTTATTTAAAAGATATCCCTTGTATTTGGCAAGAATGCCAGCAGGGCAGACATTAATGGATTATTATTTGGAACTGGAAGCCTGCCAAGGCGATAAGGATAGCCTGCCTACCCGAAGGCCCAAAGCCGTGCCATTAACAGTGGGAGTCAGAAATGAAATTGTCCTGCCAGATGCTCTGCTATACTGAGTTCAGCAAAGACTTTAAAAATGGCCTGGCTCCAACTTATATTTGATCTGACCTATGCAAATAATTAAATAAATAAGGAGGCAGACACCGGCTGTAATGAGGGAGCAATCCATCTGCAAGGCCCAGGTCTGATTCTTCTCTTTTGCAGCGGCGTGAAGAATTTGCTCAAAGCACCGTGAAGTCACTGCGAATGTTCCTGTTCACTGCTCTGCCCTTGATCTAGATCCCAACCTGGAAGCCCTGAACTCAACAGCTGAAAGCAGAGTGAGTGCAAGCCCTCATTGTACTGCTGTGGCCTCAACAGAACGACAACAAAGCCATCCCTCATTTTTAGCTCTGAGCCAAGCAGGATGAGCACGTCCTTGTGGAGCTATCCCCATAGTGAAATGGTTAACGCCGGCAGCACCCCCTGAGAAGACAAGCCTGAAGGAATGCGGTATTTTGTGTGTGAGATATATTTAGATTAACACTGTTTACTATTAATCTTCTCTGCAAAGCTCTTTCTTTCCCAACAGATGAAAAACCAAGCAGTATTGCTCCGCCCTTGTTATCATGTTCTTTGGAAGACGACCTTTACCGTGGCCCATCAGACATCACGCACTATAATTAAGGTGCTTATAATACAATTCAGTAAAAGCAGGAGCTGGGGCACAGTAGCATTTGCTGCTGTGATTGAAAGCTTTAAAATGTTATATGGAATTTACCGAGTTAGTAATTTTATCTGTTTGGAGCTGGCAAAAAAAAGAAACTCTGTGCTCCTTTTGAAAAGTCGGTCTGCCACTAATGAAGTCGAACTTAACAGAGCAGCTTTCCTACTTCTCATGAATGTGTGCAATGAAGTATTACCCCAGACAGGTGTTTGCTGCTAAAAGAAAACACACATAAAGATTTAGCTATTTTTTTTCCCTGGGTTTCTTTTTTCTCACCTTAAATATGCCTATAGCAGACCCCCAGGTTCAGGTACTGTTACCCTGGGGAGAACAGAGGCAAGGAAATTCAGCACTAAAAGAAAAGCACATTTCTTTCTTCTCCTTTGACATTTCATTATGCCTTTGTGCAACTGCTCCTCGGGATTTTAAGAAGATTGCTCTCTGAAACAGGACTCTACAAGCAGCACAGAATTCAGCCACCTGGAGTTGTAGAGCCATCCTCGGTACCTCCGCAGTCATAAGGAAAGAGTCAAGTATACAAGTCAAGAGAGAATGAATCTAAGAGCAAACCTGGGGTGTGGAAGTTGGCCTGAACTCCCTGTCTGCTTTTCATAATGTGCTAGTTTTGCAGACATCTGAGTTCTTGCTCTGTAGCTAAGGCAGCACAGTACCTCTGATTCTGAACAGTTCTGTCCTCTCCCTACTAACCCTCTGAAAGAAAAATAAGGAAGGAAAAATACCCCTTTTTCATCTGATATTCCTGTCCAGTTTCTTCATGAGAAAATATACTTCAATGTGAGCTTGAACAGACAAAGTTTTCTCGACGTATATATCAAGAATTAAACAAGACTGAAGTTATTCTACTTTCTGGAAGTCATTTACATTTTAAGATCGATGTCTCCTCTGGAATATGCAATTTAGCAGACTCTAGATTTATTTTTCTCCACGGTCCTTGAGGATAATCTTCACAACAGGAAGCTGACAAATGCTGAAACTCTACTGGCTTGTCAAGGGTGAAAGTTATTAACACTTGGACATAACTCTATATTAGCATCAGCTCCTGTAGTGATTATTTAATACAGAGGATGCTTGGTGTCTAAGTAAGTCCTTGATCTCGCAGCCAGGTATTACTGGAGCTTAAGGAAGGTACGTCAGCCCTGCAGGCAGCATGAGGGATCTCCAGTCTGTGTAGCTCAGGCAAAACCATTTGTAGAGGAAAAAATCATTGCTGTGAAGAAGAATAAACTTGGCCCCATAAATCCCATGTATTATTGTTTCGTTACCATTCACTAGGAAACAAAGACTGTGTTTCTCAGCAGCAGTTTTACCATCACAAACAGCAATCTGATTCCATGGCATCACAGGTTATTCCTAGCACTAGGAGTGGGTGCACCAAGGAAGGACACATGGAGGCTGAGCCACAATCAACATCCACCAGGGTGTCTGTCCTCACCCACTCAGCTGCCTTCTCATTCCTCTCCAACTGCATTGGGACTGCTCTGACACCACCCCGTAAGCTGTTTCTTCATGCTGTCTCCTCAGTTGTTTTTCAAGAGCCTTCTGCCTGCCCACATGTGTCTCCTCCTCCTCCTCCTGGATGCCGTGTTTGCTACAGAAGCAACAGATTGCTGTGATGTTGTCCTTTTGATCTAATGAGAAAAACTCCTACAACAACGATGTGCACGCGTTTCTTTCCATATTATTTAGCAGTGGGGCTTGGAGGCACACATCTCTCCAAGACTTTTTCTTTAGATCCCACCCTTATTTCCAGCGGTCTCTTAGCTCATTATGCTTTTCTCTCTCCCAGCTCCACGCCTGCATCCTTTCCTTTTGCTCTCACTGTGCAGCCATCAGAGCCCCCACACTACACCTGCCCTCCCTCTGCAAATTGCTGCTGCTCTGCAGGTTTCTTTCTCATTTTTGCTCATGATCATTTTATTTCTGAAGCATAGCCTTAAGGATGGGTTTTAAAACTGACAGTGGTCATCCCTTGTACTGATAGAGCCTATTTTAATATCTCGAAACCCAGCATTCTTACACACTTAGCCCTTCAAATCATCATGAAGATTAGAAATAGTTGTACTCGCCTCACTGCAGACAGTAAGGTAGTTACAGATGTGCCAAAAGACAAACCTGGGCATTGGTGGTAGGAGAATCCAGCTCCAAAATCTATTCCTGAAAGACTATCCAAAATCACTTGAAGCATCAGCTAAGAAATGATCTGAGCCTCTGTGCCATGGCTGATCTCAGTGCAGAAAACAGCACTGCTTAGCACAAAAGTGAACTCGCACCCATCGGAGGAAGTAGAAAAGCACATTTTCTTTGCACTTACAGTTGCATCTATCAAATGAAATCTAGCACAATGGACAACATCCATTCTTTGCCCCTCGTTCCCTTTAACAGCATAACATACCTGGGGATCATGTTTCTTCTTAGAAAATACTACTCTATGTGTCTCACCTTCTTTGTCAGAACGTTACTGGATCACTTCTATTTCTCTGTAAATTCCTGCCTTTCAAAGTCTCCTGTCTCCCCCCAGCAGCAGCACTGGTGAGCTTTCCCTAATGGCAGTGACACCCTGGGACCACGACCAACTCACTACAGTTCCCAGGGTTGCAGCTGGAACCCCATAAAACAGCTACTTCATTTAAGGAGCCCTGAAAGACACAGCAAAGTACACGATGTGCTGTGTGTACACTGGGGATCCTCATGGAAGTCAGGGCCTCCTGCGTGCTGATGCAGGGGAACAAGGTCTTCCAAACAGGGATTGCAGCTGTAAGAGAGTGCAGAACATGAGATATGTGTCTGGGAACGAACTGCCTTTCCATTACTGGGGTGAATCTGCTCAAAAATGATGCTGACACACCGCCCAAGACAAGTCTCACACGTGTGCAGTTGTACTCCTTTCAAAAATCAGTTTCCACGTTTTTTCTGATGTTCAGCAGATTTGTTTTGGTCACCAAAAGGCAGAACATTGCGAACACGCTCTGAGAGCACAACCGTGTACTAAAACTTCTCCCATGCCCTTTGATAAAGTGGCAAGAGCAAAAAAGCAATGCTTCTGGAGCTCAGTTAGATCAAACGAGGGGTTTCATTTGCCCATTTGGCTCATTTTGCCATCATCTTGAAGGCACAAATCTGGGCAGGGAAGGTACCAGGAGAGCAGAGCTTCATAAATCATTCCATGTATTAGCAGGAGGCTGCATCAGCAAGCCCTGCTCATTTAGCTACCTTAAACTTCATCCAACCTGCTTATCCCCCAGCTGCAGGAATAACAGACCACTTGAAAGGTAATATTTTTGCTATTAGTGAAGAAAGGAAAAAATGTGATCTTTGCTGTAGCTTGGGAATAATTTTTCCAGAGCTACATAGAATGAGCCTGAGTGAACACTGCTATTTTTGGCAATGGCCCTCCTGCTTAGCTCACATCAATAATTTTAATGCTTTATTTGTGGTTTGGGCTGTAAGCAATGGTGAAAGCCTGTGGAGAAAAAACGTGGCAAAATTTGCTAAATAATTTTGAGTTCATGACATTAATAAAAATACACGAAAGTTTTCAGAATTCTTAGAGTCCATACATGCTCATAAAGCTGAGCCGTGAAGCACTTTATTTTACATATGCAAACATCACTGAATTACTCTTTATGAGGTTTTAATTGGACCTTTAAGCTTTCGGTGGTTACAATGACAGACTGTCAAACATGTTCTTAGACTCCTGTGTCTTACGATGTCATTAATACAGAGAATCTCACGTTTTGTCCTGGGAGCTTTTTTTCTCTCCACGTTTTTCACTGTTTACATCCCACCAGATCGTAGAAGCCCCACTCGGAGATCAGCGTTGTGGTGTTTCAGGTGCTGCATAACAGATAACTAAAACAGGCTTTCAACATCAGAAAGCACATTTCAGGAGGAGATATTTCAGTGCAACCGTTACAGCTTGCGTCCTATCTTCTTCCTTGCACCCCTGCAGTGGTACTGACCCCCGTGCAGGTAGCCTGCCTCTCAGAGCTCCCTCAGAACATCATTTCTCCTCCTACGTGCCACTGCTTGCTTTTTCTTTTCCTAAATCTCTGCTTTGAGAAAAAAAAAAAAAAAAGCAGCGCCACTGCACTATATTTGGAATAAGATGCACCACAGGGGAGGACTTGTCCAACCAAAAAATTGTACTAAAGCTCTAACTAGCTCATAAGAGTCCCAACCCACCCAAATACTCACAATCTCTTAACCTTCAGTACAGTTGGAATCATACTGCAGTTACTGGTAATACTCAGGTTCCTGTTAGTTAGCCACATGCTTTTTTTTATCAGTTGGATCAGACTAGGAAAAGCATTAGCCGGGGCAAATTCTGACTTCATCAAAATCAAATAACAAAGATCCAAATAGCATCCTTGAAAGAACAAAGATATTTGCGTGTTCTCTAACCGTCAAGTGACCAGACAGAAACATCGGCTCAGGCCCACCAGAAAGCATTCAGGACTGTTGCTAAGTGAGTAACTTAGGCTAGAGAAGGAATAATCATTTTCCCTACACCATAGCTACTCCTTTTTTTCCCTAAAATTACATGTTCGAGTTCTGCGAATTCTGTAGCCAACGCCAAATTCCAAATGATCACAATAAGAGAAGGAAAAGTGCACAGAAGAATACTCTAGTGCCTTCCTCAGTCAACAAATACGCATTAATGATGTCAGGCTGGGATTTACACATACAGGGTTAAGTGACCAATGAATTTTATGTCTTGTTTTTCTCGATTGGAAGTTAGCAGAGTAGCACGGCCATCTGCGTGATGTTTACAACACCACGTACTGCTTGCAATTAGAAGTTGTGGATTTGATCGTTAGTTCATTGGTTTAAATACAAATACATTGGCTGAAATACAGTCATGCTGAGTTTAATAACAGCAATTGTGGAGTGCATTATTTTAGTTCATGTTAGTACTGTGAAGACTTGGGAAAAAACTCCTTGGCAGACAAATTCATCTTTTAAATTCAGTGAAGCAAACAACTGACACATTGGCTCCTTGCCTCTGAATCAAAATATACCCAGAAAGTACATCTGGACCAGTTTCCCAAGCAGGCAGTACAGAATATTCTGGGCTAGAGCAGCAGTAAGCCCCTTCTGGTTGTAGGCCCCTTCTTGTGCTTGAAGAACCTCAACAAGCACCAAGCCAGCCAGGGAGAACGACCCATAAATCAGCAGCCTTATGGACTTGACACGCTCCTCAAGGGCAAGAGACCAGTTCCAGAGAGTGATCCAGAAAACACGATGTTCTCTTTTCAAAATGAAAACCCAATCCTACAATGCAGTGGTGGTTAAGACTATTCCTGGAAGCTGGAGATAGGATGGTTCAATTCTCTCTGCAGAAAAAGGAGTGGAACTCGGCCTTCCTACAGCCTGGGTAAGTACTCTCACTTTTACACTTGTTATTTTAAGTATTATAAATCCATCCTTAATGTCTGATAAAACAGTGATTCATACACAAGAAATAAACGATTATCAATTTTCAGATAATTTTTTTTAAAAAGCTGAAATTAACAGGAAATAATAAAAACTGCGTTGTCTAGAAAAAATAACAGTTCTGAAAGGCAAGCTATAGTTGTAAAGCATAAATGCACAGACACCTTGGTTAGCTGAGAGCCTCCTCTAGCAACTTTGCAATTGCAGCAGGATCTTCACTTAGGAGAAGATGTAAGCTCTTAGTGCCTCTCTCAATGATGGGTCATCCTTCACCATCCTGCAACACGTTCAAAACATGTAGACTATCTTCAGCACAAAAAGCCCTCCCTTTTCATGTGTCTCTTTAAAACCACAATTGTTATTTTAAAGTATTGTAGCTTTGCTGCATAAGCTTCTAGCTCAAGCCAGTGCCCGAGGCACAGTTACTGTGAACATTACCTAGAAAAATATTACCTTGCATAAGGCAGCAAAAGTCCATTAGATGGAGTATCGGTATCTGTCTACCTAGAGCATGACACGTCAGAGTCACTCCAGTACAACTTGATGAGAACAAGCAAATTTACAATAGCATAAAGCTGGAATAACAGTGGTTGAGAGGAATGAAATAGGAATCAGCCTCACACTGATTAGGGACCATAAAGGCACATGTGGCCTCAATCACGACAATGCTGGGTTTTGAGAACAAAAGCTGCTTCTCCCTTTCATGGGGACACTTCTTGAATTACATGCTCCTTTGAGACAGGAGACATGCTAGGCCATGATACACAGATAACCACTAGCCTAGGCAAAAGACTTCCTTCTGCTCTACACTACTTTAATTATCTTAAGCAGGATTTTACAAATAAAAAGCACTACCTCCTAGTCTCTCATTTAAGTATATTCCACCCATCGTGATATATTCCAGGGGCCACAAACCACATGCCGACTATGCCCTCTGACTTCAGTTCAAATAGCATATGGCTCAAGGGTTTCTGAGTTATTATTTGATAATACTGAAAGGTATTATAGTGTGTGGTCCATCAAAGGCATCCTGAGCATTCATTCACCCTACAGCGAAGGAAGGTTCCCCATGCTGCTGCACTCGACCCTGCCTGTAATTTGAAAAGAGTGATCTTAGAGCTGGTTACAATTTAAACCTTCCAACTCCGAGCAGTTTCTGGACAATACTGTCAACATTCATTAGGGAAGGAAATAGGAGAAAAAATCCATTCCATTTATCAAGTTTTAGACAACTGTATTTGTTTTACTGCACGTTGGAGGGCTTCAGCATCCTTGCATGGGCAGTACTACACAGTGAACGTGGCATAATGAACTTGAGTTCAGAAGAGAGCCAGATTCATCACGATGCCTCCTCATACGTCAGAAACTTATACTTTAGCCTAATGTGCAAAAGCAGCACGTAAATGTCTACATTCCCTCAGCAATCCTTAATCGCTTTTGAACCAACTAGCAGATTTCAAAGATATTTACCCGAGCAGGAGAGATTTCTAAGATATTAAATGTCTATCAACGGTGTGAAAACAGGTTAAGTGGGTAGATAAGAAAAAGGTGATGACTGCTTCCAGCAAGGGAAAGGTTGCAAAATGGGCTTGCACTTCATGAGACATCGCCGACTTTTTTCCACACTGGAAATGAGAAGTATGATGCTTTTCCCAGTGGTGAGATATTTAATTACAGTTTTGACCTTAAATTCACTAAAATATTCAACACAGAAAACCAAAGTCCATGTATTTTATTACTCCTTGTTTGGACAAAACTCCTTGTTTAGATATCAAGGCAACAAGAAAACTTCCTGGTGGTTAAATTGTTAAAATATGAGAGTTGACCTGCAGGGGAAAGCATTTATGCAGACAAAGAGAAAACAATAGCACCATTTTAATTAAAAAAAAAAAAAAGGAGTACCTGCTAAGTTTAATCAGATTTCCTTCCCTCACCCCAAACAGCAAATATAAACAGATGGGGTGCCTTAGGTAAAAGGTATCTGGCAGCATGGAAAGATTTCTTCCCAATGGTAATGAAAAGATGGATCATATTATCTTAGTAAAGTAAATACGATTTTTGGCCAAAATTTCAGGTGTGTTTCATCCTTTGTTTTCTTCCATCTCTGAACAGATCATTCGGGGTTCAAGGTGAAATCTTTTGGCACGTTGCTAGGATTGATCTGTACAAAATGATGGATTAAGAAAAAAATAGACCCAAACCAACAGCAAATGGCCAAATGTCACTGCTGTCACACATTTCATTTGGGTTTTTCCTGGAGCCTCACACTTATCGTTTGTACTGGGCAAAGACCTCCTGATGCAATTAATTCTTTTTAAAGAATTGTAAAGACAAGTAATGTTCATGAGGTTGAGTGCACAGTTTCACCTTGTCGCCTGTGCAGGAGTTCAAGACGGCCGCACAAAGCTTTCATTCAGAGAACAGGAGGGCTCACATTGACAGAAACGCTTTCCAAAACATTCTTACTGGAATTTTGGTGGAAGGTGTTACAGAGCTCCAAATATTTGTTTCTTTGTTTCCATGGGAACAACAGCACAGCGGTTTAATAATAAAACAACATCGATCCTCAGAGCTTGAGAGAGTTCCTTGATTTTCGTTCCGAGTTAAAGATTTATTTTTCCACGGGTTTCCCTTCCCCCCCCCCTCTCCCCGAAACCAGCAAGTTGCACAGTTTAATGCCCTTTCAGTACTCGGGAGTGGATCCAAAACATTAAAGACAAGTCTTGCAAAACTTGTATTATCCTGCTGCATCTTATAAAACCAAGCACTGTGTTAAACACATTCGAAGAGGTCTGTATTTGTAGACATAGGTTAATTCATCTCAGATCCTTGACATATACCACTGTTCAATCACTTTCTATCTGCATTACAGAGACTTGATATAATGTCGTTGGAGAGCAATGGAGTCCAGAAATCCGGGTGCAAAACCTCAGCACTTGAAACTTTTAATCCTACTTGCAAAAAGAAAGGAGGAAGTAAAAAGGGAGCTATTCACAAGGCTTTACTTTAAAATGTTGTTCTACCTAATTCAGACCTCCTCTTCAGTCCATAGGAAGAAGAAAACGCTGTCAGAGGGTGATTCGGAGCAGAAGTTAGCTTGAAAGGCTTCTGCAAAGGCAGCTTTTTGTTTACTACATAAGGGATCCAGAGACAGTGCCCTCTTATGTTAGGCATCTAATTTAATGTTTAAAGATGGGTTGCATTTAATGTCCCCCAGAAATGTGAGCAATTTTGCTCAAGCCATGGTACCTGAAAGTTGAAGGTCTGTTGTGCAAAAATGACGCACAGTCATGACAATCACAGCATCAGCGATTTTCAGACTGAAGAATTTTTTCTTAATGTCACAACAATATATGGTCATACCTTTATTCCCAAACCTGATACATGTATCTGAATATGTACAATTCTTATTAAAATACCTGAGGCTCTGGGATCATCAGCTGGAAGTGGAAATTCACGAAACATGTGAAAGATGTGCTCCTTACCTCCCTGTGGGCCTTGGATGTTCAGGTACATTCAATGCTTTTGCCTCTGCTGAGGATTAGTATCACTAATATCATAAAAAAAGCATAGGACCTGTGACTCAGGTAGCTACTCTGCTTGAAGTGAACCCTGTATGATAAGATTAAGGAAGAGTATGAGGAGAATCTCAGCACTAGCAAATAATAACCATGCCACTGGAAAATAAATAGAGACTGACAAATTATTGCTGACGTAGTGCCTGTGAGAGTGTCTAGACTAAGGGAGTCAAACCTACTGTCCGTAGGCTGAAGCTGGCTCCCTGGAGTCTTTCCACCAGCCTACAGTTTCTTGTGCAACATTCACTGCAATTCAACCAACAGGCACCTGCTTGCTCATCGTCCAAGAAGGGCAAAGAGTGTAGACAGGGAGGCTGGAAATGAATTCTGCTCCTCCACAGCTGTCTTGTCTTTCACTTCTGCTTCTCCAGCCCAGGAGCAATGCAGGAGCCCCCAAAACATCCACTATCTCTCCATCTCTACACCAGCATCTCCAGAAATGCATTTGATTCTCTCATCCTCACTTTGTGTTCACAGGTTTCAAAGCGGTTATTTTTCCACAATCAGTGCCTCCCTTTTGTTTCCTGCCAAGGGAAAAGGGAGTAAAGATGCAAAGGAAAGATTTTTTTTTAAGTGGAGATGAAGAGAAGGGTACTGGAACAAACCCAAGCAAGAGCCAGTAATGACTAATGTGGAGAGAAAGGCCCAGAACAATCAGAAGTTGGAGGCAAAGCTAGAACAGAGGTTCCCTCAAGAAGCAGCTCCCGAGAAGTAAAGCAAGAGACAAAGAAATGTATCATCAAGGCATTTTCTTCTTTAGGCAGTAAAGTCTTTTTCTTTTTTTTTTTAACTTCAAATGAAATTTGCAACATTCAAAAATAAATAAATCTCTCAGCAGTGTGACAGGAGTGCAAAATGTGTCTCTTCACTCATCACCCACAGACTTGAACTGAAATAGTAATTTGGCCCTTGCCAAGGTGTACAACCACTTAAATAGCAGTGCTGTAAATCAAAAGGTCCCCACAGCCTCCACACAAGCAGGAGTTTGAAGGTCACCAAGCATGATGCAACAGTCGGGCATGAAATATCTCTAAGGAGACCTAGTACTTGCACCTTATTGTCAATACCAGGGAAAAAAATTTCCATTATCCACCTGCGCTCCTTCACATCTGTCAGGATGGGGCCAGATGAGGCAAGCAGGGGCTAAGAAATTGCTTCAGTGCACAGTCAGATAGACAATATAGCACAACATAATAAAAGGAGCTCTTGCAATCAGAGTGGAAATAGTAACTTCCCTGAGATTTGCTAGGCCAAATAGCTGTGGGCAGTTTTGACATGTCCCCAGTGTTTAAATATCTCATCAGGCAGGTGTCTTCATTTCTTATGCCACATAAACAACCCAGTTCTCACGCACACCAGCCATCTCTACACCACCACATTACCAGTATTGAGAAGTAAGAAATCCTCCTTCCCAGTGATGGCAAGTACCTGCAGGACTTCAAGCCCTGATCTGCCTCCCAGCTAGGGTAATGGCTTCAGGCAGGATCAAGGCACTAAGATCCCACAAAGTTCAAGTGCTTCAAGTCACCCAAAGCAGCACATGCAGTGTTGGTGGGGATAGCTGTCAAGCTGAGCCACAAGGCAAACAGAGCATCTGAATGAGAAAATCCTTTTATGAACAAAATAATTTGCTTTCGAAGGCAGCCAGAGAGGCTGTAAGCGGTAGTTTACTGAGAAGGTCCCTGCAGATCAGGAAGGCTAAACGGACACAAGAGATATAAAATTCATTGTAATGACAAATACAAACAGTGTCAACTGCTTGCAGCAGCTTTTGGAAATTGGAGCTGAAGGTGCCTCCAAGGGAAATGAGTAACATTGACCAGTGGCAGGACGATGCACGTATGCCTGGCCAGGTTGCCTCAATGGCGGATCACATCTTGCTCTCGTATCAACTCAAAAGTAATGAAGTAATGGCACGGTTTTGTCCCTGCTTATTATGAGGGTGTGGGTCATCATCTGTAGGCTCTGACTGCTGCGGCTATCAACCTGCGCCCACCATTTTTGTGAGAGGTGGCACAAACTGAAAATCAATGGATGCGTGATGTGCTGGAGGCAATAATTCATTCCCCACAGGATCTGCTCTGCTCTCAGCAGTTGCACATGGCCAGGACATGCCAGCTGCCTGCACCACTGTGGGATGAATGGTCTCGCTGCTGTCCAGGCAAGTGACTACCGCTGCCAGCTTGATTAAATTACAGTTGCTTTGAGAGACTTAAGCAAATTATCAAAATAAGCAGAGCAATCAAAACTATTAAACACAAGAAATCATTAGTCCTCCTTCAGCTCAGGAGGGAAGAGGCTCTGCTGCTACTCTGAGTCTTGGGAGAAAAGCTCTCAGCTACTCAGAGAGGGAATCCAAATAAATCCACTTTCCTTGGGGAACCTGCGTCTTGTTCTCAGCCTGTCTGTTAGATCAGCTTCTGAGCTCCTCCACTGGACTCGCAGCCTTTGGCTGAATCCC
Organism: Numida meleagris; assembly: GCF_002078875.1. Classification (NCBI taxonomy): domain Eukaryota; kingdom Metazoa; phylum Chordata; class Aves; order Galliformes; family Numididae; genus Numida; species Numida meleagris. Next base: position 26,543,166 of record NC_034415.1, on the reverse strand, counting down.
ACCACCTATGTGTTGTTTTCCCAGCAGAGGAAAAGCAGCTGCTTTCCCAAGGCCTTAGAAGACCCCTCTGATACACTGCACTGCTGTACTCTGGGCAGTGCAGGGAACACTCCTGACTTTTGGTAACATTACAATAAATCTACACAAACAGAACTAATCTTTGGCTTTCCTTCCAGCCAAATGTTGTTTTTTTTACCGATGACAAGGACCCAAAGCGAAAAATAATCCTAATACAGAAAACAGAAAAACAAATAAAAACTTTGTCAAAAAAAAACATTCTCTCTGCCAGAAGTGTTAGTTAACAACCTGATTACTGAAAGCTACTTTAAAGCCTTGCTTCACGGGAGAAAGGAACAAAAAGAAATGTGAATTAGCTCCTGCTCAACCTCCATGGGGGCTGTAACTGCTGCTCCCCGCTAGCACAGCCCCACTGGCCGCCCCTGGCCCCGTGCAGGATCTTCCCTGCTGCAAGGCACAGAGTGCTAAGGCAAAACTGCCTTTTTTTAAATAGATGTCACTCAGTGAGAAACTTCAGACTTTTCCAGTCATTCAGAGATTTTGCCTCCTGGTCATTTACATGCCAAACAACCCTAATAATGTCTCACATTCTCCCAACTTCAAGTAGACACTTTGAGGCTCCAACTTTCTGCCTTGAGATCTCCAGATGAAAGGCAATGTTCAAGTGCCAAATACCACAGATTACCAGTGGTCTCCAATATCCTGAAAATATGTTATTTTTAGTATGTGGTTGGCAGAGAAAGGAAGTGTTAAATCTTGGACCAATATCAAATTGGACTGAAAATTAGCAGCTAGAAACATCCTCTTTGATTATTTATTCCACTTTCCCATATCCAAATGGTCCCAGAGGAACAGTAACGACAACGTCACCAGGAAAACACCTGATGAGAGCAGGTTAGCACACCGCACTTGCACTGCTCTCCATATGAAAACATCCTCGAGTTATCCCTGTTTTTTGACAAGCAGATTTCTGACCCAGGTGGGTCACTGTGAGGAATCAGTACCTCGTGCTTTGCTGCAGCTCCTCTGCTGAAGCACTCACAGAAGAGCAGGAGACTAGAAGCAAACTGCAGACAAGCCACATCCAGGTGCCTTCTTATTTTCTCAGAAGTCCTTCGGATGCACCAAGTTGGTTGCTTGCATTTACAAACACAACAGTTTGTCAGTACTCTGACAGGCTTCCAGGCCTTTCCTCCCAATACCTGCCAGCTTCTTTCTAAATTAAGGAGCTACAGTTTGAACAACGTTTTGATCTTGATTACATTGGCATGGTGCTCCAATGTAAATCACTGTGGTGTCTATGGGCATCCGTTGGTGTAAAATAGGAATTCACTCCCCTTGCCTGAGGGGTGGACATGGCCAGAGACAGGGTCACTCTAGCAGAACACAGCTCCATTCATTCAACAGTAAATCAAAATTCAGATGTCAACACCATTCTTGCAGCACTCTGGGCTCGCCCAAGCTGTCAGATAGCAGCCAGGCTTCAGCTGTGGGCTCTTCAGCACTGTCCTCAACAGCAATCCCACCTCATGTGCTACAGGACAGGCTCACTCCTCCGATTCCTGCCCATGGTGTCCAAACCTCACAGGGTCTCTCTCTTCCACGCTAGCAGTTGCAGGGGAGCTTGAGACATCAGGAGCTGCACGTGGAGGTGCACAGCTGGAGGTGATCCATGGTGCTGCACTGCAGCTAGTGCAGGTATTTGTTCCTGAGATGCAGAATATACAATGACATTCTTTAAAAAAGCTGTTTACTTAATGGCAGCGAGTGCAAAGCTACTCACAGCCTTTTCCCTTGGAAAGCAATAAGGCTTGGCTGCCATCTCCTCTAACCTACTGAACCAGATGGGCTTATCATCGCCATCAAGCTGCTCCTAGCAGCAGAGGTCTGGGGTTTGATTCCAATTTTGGCTCCATTGCTGTGGCAGGGATGAAGACTTAGCTCCAACACGCAGGGAACTGCTAACAGCTTCTCCTGAACTACAAAGCAGCATTCACACGCTGCTCCTCATCCCTCCAGCTCCTGGCTTGACCCCAGAGCACACTGTGAGGTCCCAAAAGGGCAGACATGACAGGGCAGGGCATTTCCTCCAGTCAAGGACAACACAAAAAACTGTCACACATGCCCTGTTCTGGAGGCAGAATGTGAATAGTAACAAAGAGCAAAGGGAAGGGAAGCCTGCAGTGTTGCCAACTAATAAGGTCAATACAAACTACATCAACTGCTTTAGGTCAGAACGAATGACAATCGAGACGTGCCACAGAAGGCTGCACAGAGAATTCACAGATGGACAGGCAATCTCAATTAAACTGTCCTCCCCTCCCATTCTTCCTTGAATTACTGCTCTAAAACCCCTTAATTATCTAAACTCAATTAGTCTCAGAATATTTGAAGCTTCCTGTTCAGACTAATTTCTCTCTCTTTCCTTGTTCAGAGTGTTTGACTTGCATTAAAGAACATTTAGTGCCTGTGGTAGGGAGAACTCGAAGAAGGCAGGTCAGGACTTCAGGGTATTCACAATCTTCCCTCCATCCTTCCAGAGTCCGAAAAGATCACGCGCTCAGTATACGCCTGTATCTATCCAGATGAAATTTCAGTATCTCCGATGCTTTTTTTTTTTTTGAAAATACCTTAAGCCAAACATTTTTATTGCTAATAACAACTATCATCCATTGCAACTATTTCCACTCTTAAAGATTTCCATATGTACTTTCCAAAATGATTCGCAAAGTGGTAATTTTCTATTATAGCTATTATTATTCTCCGGAACAAAAACCACGGTGTTCATTCCAACAGAAAAGAACATCGGTGGTAAAGCAGATAGTAAGACAAGACAATAGGAGGAATCAGTTAAAAGATTCCCTTTTATTTCAACGATGTGATTTCTTTGTACAGATTGAACCTGCACATTTTCATTCAAAGGGTGTCAGTAAAATTACTGGATTTTGAATATTCCCTCTGTTTTAGGCTTCACAAAGATGGAGAACCATCTTGACTTTGTCAAGACTTCTGGCCCTGCCTGTGGCAGTGGGTTGGAACTTGATGATCCTTGGGGTCCCTTCCAACCCAAGCCATTCTATGATTCTATGATTCACTTTCTATCACAACCTTGTAAGAAACTTCAATCATAAGGTTCATGCCTCTCCTGAAGTCATAGTGTCTCATTCTCCTACCAAAATACAGATGAATCCAAGGCCTTTTGAGGTAGGGCAGCCCACAGGATAAGGGCCCCAGCTAACAGGGTTGTTGGTAGATCCATGCTTCCAGGCAGCCTCAAAGCTATCTGATCACTTCTGCAGGGGGTTGGGAAAGAGGTAGTTTCTGTTCAAGGTTTAAAAGTCAAGGTTTAAAAAAGTCAAAGTTTCAGTCAAGGTTTAAAAAACAAACCTTCTTAGATGCAAATACAGCACGTGGTCCTCCCAGCTTCAATATCCTGATTTGATCCAATTTTTAGATGCACTTGAGAGAAATATGAACTCAAAGTTGAGAACTACCTATTCCAGATCAATTTGAACTTTTTCAGAATAGGTTTACGCTAACCTTAAAATAGTTTGCTTAGTAGGTTGCATTAACCTAATATCCCACTTAAAGCAGTTCACTGATGCCTCATGCAGGCAAACTCTCACAGACAGGAAACCAAAGCACAGAGAGATTAAATGAACTGCCCAAGATTAAGAAAGAAATCTCTGGGCAAGGTGGAGCTGAAAGAAGTCTGAGTCACAACTCAGCATATAAATCACAAAGCTGCCTCTGTTAGTGTTCTTACTGCTTATGCTGCGTGGTGTTGAACACAAGCTGCTTCACTAGGAGCTCCATCAGGAGCCAGACATCTCTGACCACGGTGCAATAGCAGGATTACGTTTTTCACTGACTATTTAAGAGGAAATCTCTCTCTCCAGCACCCTCCACAAGCACACAGTTGTTCTGGTTCAGAACTGGCTGGAAAACAAGAATTCCATTTTGCATCAATTTTTGAGGTTGTAGTATTCAGTTTTATTCTTGCATCAGGATAATACTGAAATTGAAAAATGGACATTTTTATCTCACATTCATGTGAAGTGCTCTTATTGGGTGTACCACACATCCCCTGCACTCACCCATCCTCAGATCCCATAGTCTTTTCCCTCCAGAAATTTTATCTCCGAGTGAAGACACTTTAAGAGACAAGTTTCTTTGAAACTGATACATTTCCACCAACAGTTGTTTTATCAGCAAGGCATTTTCTTTCCAGCATTCAAGTGACATCTTTTTTTCAGGCATAAAACTACATGAGGAGGAGGCCATAGACCAAATGCAATTCCTGGGCCTCAAAATGCAGATGATAATGCAAAGAATTATTTTGCATAGTCTATACCTGAAAATGTCTTGCAGGCTTGCTAATGAGGAATGGCTCATTTACCTCTGTGGGTCACTTTACAGCTTTCTTTTTCTCTTGACATGTGTTGATACACAAGGAAATGATTTTCTTTTACACTTTTTTAGGCTGCAAACTAAAATATGCTCTTCATAAGATCAGGAAATAGCACAACCCCTCCTTCAGGTGAGCACCGGTTCGTCATCGTACCTATTTCACCTTTCAAGGGGAATTTTAGTACAGAGTTCAGATGTAACTTAGGTTCATAGCACAGGTATGTTCCCAGCTTGCAAAAACCCCAGACAGACTCCAAAAGCTATTGCTGAGAACGCTGTGTTGTCTTTTTATCAGAACAATGACTGTAGTGCCAAACTGCTATAAACTTAAAGCCTGGTCCAACAGGTTCCAGAAACATTTACTCTAGCTACAATAGTATTATTCACAGAAACTACAAAAACTTGTGAATACTGATTGTTTCAGCACACAGATGAGGACAGGAAGCCTTTTGGGTTGACTGAGGTACAAGCCTTCTTTCACCAATAAAGCATTCCAGAAAAGACTAAAGGAAAGCTAAAACTATATAAAACGAAGTTAATCTAACAGCTTGTATAGACAGATGAGAATCATTACATTATTTATGTACACAAGGGTACTGGGATAGGCTGGATTAGATGATTTACCCAAGATCAAACAATGAGTCAGTGACACAGTTTTTTGCTGTCCAGTGAAAACACGGATGTACAGTAAGCTGAAAAGAATTCATGTATTCCCCATATCAAAAGGATAAATGAGAGTGCGTTCCCCTTACTATCCGAGTTCGTGGTTCCAATAAGCATTGATAGAACTGAGTTTGGCAAGCAGGAAATTAGCTGCGCTAGTCACATATGCAAAGCATTTGCTGAATACAAAAATCTCGAGTTACTCAATTTACAACAGTTTTCACTTGCTGTAGCCACAGGCCTATCTAACGCGGCAGCAACTTATTCTTTGCTGCTTGCTTGAGAAGTTAGAAGGATGCAACCCATTCAGTGTCCAAGGCACAGTAAAACCAGTCAGGACATTGTGCAATGCCAGACTCTTGCCTCATGTCTGATTTCAAAGAGCACAAAGTGAGTTACTGAGTTTCAGTCAACATCAAGTTAGACGGTGGGATTTTGAATTGTTCGTGGATCAGATTTTAGCAGACCAATAGGATCAGCGAGAAGAAGGAACAATTCATCTGAACGCTTCTCAACCCTCAGAATGCCCTGAAGTGGGCCAGATCCTGCCATAAATATTTGCACAAAAATCCTGCTGACCTCAGTGGTGGTTCTCAGTACAAAATGATGGCAGGATGTGGTCACGGCAATCCTTCTAATAATAGATTTTCCATTGAGATCAATGGACATTGGTCCTCACTTCATTGCCAAAGCTTGGTTCTGAGCTCTGAAGAGAGACATTGTTTTCCTGCAGCAGGGAGCACACAATTGCCAAATTTACTTCTGGCAGGGCAGACGTTTATTTTTAATGCTGAATAGCACCAAAAAATGTCTGATATTAATTAAGAGAGTATTTTCCTTCTACATATCTCCTGAAAAATCTTCCAATGCTGCCGCTGGAAAGACACACAGAATACACGAATATACACATGTTTAAAGTAAGACATAAAATAAGCTAAAAGACACTTTCCTGTTACCTGAATGCAATTCTGAGGAGAGTTTCCCATGGATGGAATTAGCAGGTGCTCAGCTCTTAGGAAAAATAAAGCCAATTTATCATAGGTGTCAAAGACCCAGAACCTCAAGTAAGTTCCTTATAGGCACATTCCTAAGTCTGTAGGTAGCACCCTTCGCTTCATTTTTCCCGAGCCAATCCCTCCCTTGGCACTCATTACCGCTTTGATGCCTATATGCAGAAATTCTTATCTTCAGGATGCTAAAGGATGACTAAATGTTTTCCAGTGTTTTATTCTTTATCTCGGTTCAGCTTTAACTGATCTTAATCTTGTGATTCTGCTATAAAGATAAGAAGCGGCCTGCCAGGGAAAGAAGCATTTCACAGGTTAACAGCACAACCTTTCTGAAGAGGAAGCAGGTTTGTTTTCGGCCTTATTTTCTGGAAAACGTTAAAACAATAAAATGAATGAGAAGCAGTGGAGAACAAGTTGTAAAGGAGCTAATTTCCTGCTCACAGCAGCTCTGATAAATTTCAATCTTGGATGACAGGGGTTGTGGAGGGAGAGGGGAGGGGCAGCTCTTCCTGGAAAGCCAGACAGGATAGGATTGATTTGAGAGCCAGACAGGATAGGATTGATTTGAGACGTCTTCATTGCCAGAACAGCCGGTATTGGCTAATCATCAGAAAACAGAGACTTCAACCTACAGGAAGTGGAGAGCAAGGAAGACGTCTGAATCAAACCGTCAGGGTCCAAATGTGTAAATGAAAAAAATAATAACAAAGCAACAATAACAACAACAAAAGCCTTCACTCGCACACAAGCCTTCCTGCAGACCAACAAATGCCAAAGGAAGTGCCAGTGCTCTGACTAACAAAAGAATCCTGAAACGCTGCAGGCTTCTGTGCCAGCAGCAGCAGCAGCAGCACCCAGCTAAAAGTGGGTGGCTGCCTGACACGGCTGCTGCCGGATGAACCGGACAGCTCAGCATGAATCACAGGGCAAAGGATTCCTTCAGTCCATGAGGAATTGGTACATAGGCTGCTTGCTGCTTGCTTTTTTTTTTTTTTTTTTTTTCTTCTCAAAACACTCCTGCCTTTTAGAGACCAGCCGTTTCCTTCCTGATGTGCTCCGTGGGCGTGCAGCCGGCAGATGACTACTCGCTGCTGGCACTGTGAATGTGAGTGAGCGCATGGACGTGGTGCTGGGGGGTGCCAGACTGAACATCCCCAGAGACTGCACTCCCCTGGGTAGTACCACAGCTGTGACCAGCTCCTGAAAGAGTATATCTGCCATCACTGCCCTCTCACTGGGATCAGTATGCACACACACACACACACACACACACAAGACCACTACAAGTGTATCACACAGCAGACTTAAGTCTTTTGGAAATCCTCCCTGGAAGGAGAAATCTCTGCATCTCCCTTGCCACAAGCCTGGAAGAAGTAGGGCAAAGGGTAACAGAGCTTTCTTACACCCTTCCAGAGATCTAAGAGAGCTCCTTAATTAGGGTTTCAGACAAAGCTGGCTTCGGTTTACTGACTCCTGTCTCCTCATAATGGGTAGGGGAAATGCTTATTTTAGCCTGACAATGCATCTTCTAGTTGTTTTTTTGTATTTTTTTTATCAGCTATAGACTGATCCAGTACTACCGAGACCAGTTGGAATCTTTGCACTTATTTCAGTGGGCTCTAGAGCATCTCTATCACCAACTGGCAGACCAATCTGAGAAGCAGCTGCTTCAAAAGGGTCACCACAATGGGATCTTGCATCTGCTCTTTCCCATTAACTTTAGTGACATCTTGTCCAGTTTCAGTCTTTCTCCCTACGTTTACCTTTCTTTTCTACCACTGACTGGCTTGATTTTCTCCACGTCTTACTTTTCTCTGTTCATCGCTTTCCTTCTTCTCCCATACGCTTCTCTTCACAATTTGAAAAGGCACTTGCCAAAATTTCAAATCAATACTCTTTGCTCTTCACTCTCCGTGACTTGTCAGCCAACTTCAGCACTTCTAATCAAGCTCTTCTCTAAGACCTGTCATCCCTTGGCTTAGAGGATTCCTTCCTTTAATGATTCCTCTCCTCCCACTCTGATCAGTCCGTGAACATGCTCTAATGAGGATCATCTGCTGGCTGTGTTATTCACCTTTTATGAGCTTTCCAGTTCCCATACCCTTAACTGATTAAATCCTACCTCTGCAGTTTTGTAATTGAAACGCTGATACATGTCCTTCTGATTGCAACCTAGTTGGGCCCATTCATCAGCCGGATGCCTTTTTACTACAAAAATCTTGGCACTGATAGAAATGTTTCAAATAACCTAGCATCTCAACAGTGGCAGCAGAGACAGTCAATGTCCTCCATACTTTCATTTTCACCTTTATTCCACTCACTTAATCAAACAGCTTGCAACTCACTCTGCTCTTTGTACTTGGGTTATCATGACAATCAAGTCCAGCAACAGCAGCAAGTTAATGTGTTTACCTTGGGAAAGGGTAAAAGAACAAGTCCTGGTTATGGTAGCCCACATTTGGTCAGGATCTTGCTTGGCAAACAAAGTGTGAATACTGATAAGCTTCCTGGTCTCGCCTTGCCTATTCAACCCTGTTATGCCATGGCTCCTGAATCAGTCAGGTGTGGGTAGCTGGGGGCAGGGGAAAGCTCATGGTGACTTGCTCACTGCTAACAGAAAAATGGTTTGCAAATGAATTGCTATAATCTCAAAGGGTGTCTCCACTGCCTGCAGTTTTAATTGTTCCATTGTACTCTTTTAACAGGTGCTTCATTTACACTAACTAGTTCTGACTTTGTTGACAGCAGAGCATGCTGCATATTTGTGGAGCGACAATATATCATTATTGCCACTCACATTATTTTTCCTACTGCCCAAATCACACAAAGATATTGACTGATCAACGATCCATCAGTCACTTATCAAGAAGGAAAAACCCGGAGCGGTAAGTTTAATGCAAGAGGCTAAACAAATCAAAGTAAAAAGAAAAATTTTCACATTTGTATTTCTACTATGTCTGAAAATTTACCAATTCTGATCTGCCTGGGGAGATAAGTCCTTATATAACATCATATAAACAATTCTCATCCCGTTTTTGTGGTTTCAAGAGCACAATACTCATATCCTCAGACGTATCACTTAGCTTTATCTCCACATCCTAAAACAATTCAGCCTTTGAAAAAAGAGTTTTGATCTGAGTTCAACTAACATTTCCAAATTTCATGCAAGAGGCTGAAATACAGTATTGGCATTTACAACAAAACCACAGTACGGTAGTTTCACACAGCACTCCTCCAGCTTCTAAGACCCAGTTGCCTTCAGTGGACCACCAGTTCAAGCCTTAACTTTGCTGACCGACTTAACAATTTGTTCCTAGTATCATGTGACAAGTTTTTGAAGCTCACATGTGTAATGGGGCATTTGCTGCTAGTATGAAAAGAAAAAAAATATAGTTAAAAAATATAGTAGAACATGAGGTTTCAATTGTCAGAAAAACAGAAACATCTGTTGGGAGTCATGAGCAGTTGATTAGTGGAGTTCATTTCTAGGGTAAGGCTTCAGTAGATCAGCTCTTCTATCTAAGTATGTCATTGTAGTCACTGGAAGCATTACAAAGAGTTACAAAGAATAAGCAGCAGACATACAAACAATTTGTTAGGGTGCTAGTATCTGTAAAAGCTTACTATCATGCGACGGTCTTCCACATTTATTCACTGCTTTCCATGATAGCAGCATGTGAAATTAATAACTGTATTTAAACCTCGCTTTTATCTGCAACAGCTAAACATCTGCCAGCCTTTCAGTTATAAACCTATACTATTTTTGAAGCTTATAAGTAGAGACTGTAAAAGTTCTTTCTAAAGATAAAACACAATGTACAAGCTGTCAGTCTGAGCATATTTCTTACTTAATAATCAAACCAAGTTGGGTTCTGTCTGCCAATCAAGATAATGACAAAAACATCAGTTGTTTTTTTAGACGCTGCTTGGATTTCAACCCAAAGGTTTTCCAGCTCATTACACTAACATAAGGATTAACACCTTGGAACATCTGTGCAAAAAGCAGAGGTTAATCAGAAATGCTAATTCAGCCCGTGTGCACTGCGTAGGTTCAGTGTTATTGGATAGATGGCTGAGTTGTATACACTCCTTTAATTAAGGTTGCTCTTGCAGATGTGTACTTGTATCACCACAAGCCTTGGCACCAGGAATACAAGAAGCCAGTAGGAAGAGGATATCTTTAAGGTTAAGCCTCTCTTTCATTAGCTTGACTATCTAATTGAAGGTTCACTAGGAATCCTAGCCTCAGCTCTTGTTCAGTTCCTGATATCAGTGGCCTGATCTAACCTCCAAGTTTCCTAATGCTCCATCTACATCCACCTGTCACCTCATGGATATTTCTCAGCCAGGAATAGGGTACTGTTACATTAAAAAAAAACAACTAGAACTTGTAGCACTTTTCCTCGTGACTTTACAGACTATTTTGTTTTTAACAAAAGCATAAAATAGCTAATACAAAATAACTTGTCATATTGGTGGGCTTTGCGTTCAGGTACATAATTTGATTCACATCTTGTGCAACCCTAGCGTGACTCTGGAAGACTATTTATATAGAAATTAGAAAGTGAACCCTTTTATCATGAAGGATAAACTTCCAAGACACTATAGCTATCTAAGAAAATGGTAATTAGTGAGGGACAGCCAGTGTTTTCAGTTACCTGCAGTCTACCTTAAAGCAGAAGAATCTCTTCACATTTTTTAAAGTAAATTTGGATTTGACCGTGGAAATCATTATCAGATGTCCCTGACACTGATTCCATATGAACAGATACAACTTTTGCAAGTATTCTTCCATCTTTCAGAAGATGTCCCACCTACTGAACATGTAATCGACTTCTGAACTCACGTGAGCAATAAGCCCATGTGGAAGGAGCAAGGACCAAACCTCAACTCTTCTATGTATGCACTGTGGATCCTCTTCTGCTGCCCCTTCCTGAGAATTAAGTCCAGTTGTTTCACTCAGGAGACTTAAGTTGACTCCAAAGAGGTCCCTGTAACTTGCACACATCCTTCCCTGTAACCACATCTGGAGAAGCACACAGTACACTGTTCAATCCTGTTGGGCTGTATGTGAGTGAAAATGCAGCAAAGCAGAGCAGCAGTGAGTTTAGAAATACAAGCAGAACTTCTCTTTAAAACCCAGAAATCATCTCTGTGCAGATTATGTATCCCAGCTTGCTTATACCTCTAGCAGACTCTCTGGGCTATATCAGGTTTTCTATGAGGATCCAGGATCCCGGCAGGTACAAGGCTTTCTTTTAAACACCCAGCTCTTTCAGAACAGCCTGCTTTCTATGAATTAGGCTGGCCCTTCTTTCACCCATGCCAGTGTACCTTTGCTTCAGAGATGGAAAAAGATGCATTTAATCAGCGCAAAGATAACGAAGTGAGAGACAAAGGTCTGTCCTTTCTCCAAGTCATCCATTGTATGCACACACTGCCTTTCAAACTGCAAATAGGAGACTTGTGCTACCAACACGCAGCCGCTGCTGGTACTGCTACAGCAAGCCTTCAATGAATCCTGGGGATTTATCTCATAGAATCAGGTTGGAAAAGACCCTCAAGATCATCTAGTCCACTGGAATGGGTGGGCTTTGAAAGGATAATCAACAGCAACACTCATCTCTCATATTCTATGCCTTCATTACCCGAGAATGGGCAGAAACAGCTCCTGGGCAAGGCTTTAAACTAGACAAAGTGCACAGTCCTTTCAGCACTGAAAAAGCCTGTAGGAGCCACAGAGTTTGGAGAGCAGAGGAGAGACTGCTTGATTTTGATGTCTGTATCGGTTATGAGTAAGCCAATGGTGCCCCGACAAGAAGGCCTGAAGAAATTGAGGTGTGGCAGCAATTTGATGCAGCAAGAAAGGGAGCAGAAGCCTACGCAGCAGGTTTCCTCTGGGACGGACTGGAGAATGAGTGAGGGTAAGAGGTTCCTGTGCTACTGTGAGACTGGCTCCAGGCACTGCCAGAGCTGTGTGACTCATGACAGCGGGAAAAAAAAAAGAGGGGAGGGGTGGGGAGTGGGCAAGACTTGGCAGCCCGGGTTGTCTCACACAATAGCAGATTTTGTTCTCTACAGGATAACCCAGGTGTTTGTGGCATTTGGTCAAACCCCTTCAGCAAAGGACAGCGCTCCTTGTCACTCTCTGCTCGTCATCTGAACAGCAGTGGAATGCAACACTCAATTCATGCTGCGTAAAAGCTTAAGAGTACTTCAGCCGTCCAGATTCTCCCTTGCTCCAGCTGCCCAAATGACAGCAGTCTGAGGAGGAGCCGTGCTGGTGGAACACTCTCCTCTCTTCTCCCCAGTGGCAGAGCCGCCAGGACAGGACACCACTCCCACACAGCATGGAGAAACCAGGACTGTGATTCACGAGTGGAACCACTTCCTTGGAACAGTCGTAATGGCTCCCATTTCCTGCTCTCTACCCTACCCAATTTTTAAGGTTCCCATCCTCACCACAAGAAGCAAAGAGCTTGCACAACAGCTGCTGGTCTGCTGTAGTTTACAGCCCAGCACTGCAAGGTATTTCTGGACAGTACCATTAAAAGCTGGGCTATAAACCACAACGAATACAGCTGAAGGTGGGACAAAAGAAAGCTGCACCCACTTCTTCTGAGCAGAGCCCTAGAAGATGCCTTTTTGGTAAACTCCATCAGTATCACCATAGGTTGCTTTCAGGGCCTGTGAAAAAAACTCAGATCCTCAGTGTCTTTTGTAGCCCCCACTGCCCTATGTGTGAAGTGGCATACCTGTTTGAACAGCTATGTTCAAAGGATACTACATTAAAACACCAGCAAGCAAACTGTGCTGTGATGGCTGAATCTAAATTCTCTAAGTTTGATTTTCTTAAGTAGCCATGACACCGACAGGTTATAATACAGGAGCTTGTATTGTTGACATCAAAATATACTTACTACAAAAATGGATTTGCTTATTAACCAAAGACAGTAGCACTAATATGTTAGCTTTCTATAAACGATATACAGAGCCCATCCCAGGAAGTAATAAACTATTCGTAAGAGGTTCCTTATCTGTTAGTGACGTTTCCTGATAAAGGTTCCTTTTATAATCACCTGTAACATTTAATATGCATGGCTATAACAACATTAGCTTGTTATAAGTGTGCTTTATCTTGAGTTGTCAGAACTGCACTTGCATTCCTCATGTGGTTAAAGGGAAAATTCAGATACCTTTAGTCACTTTTTTCCACAAGTCTTACTGCACCAACTGGACATTGATTATTAGAAAACAAACAAAGCACTGAGACTGCATTCAGGGCTAACACGTGGGTTGCCATCAGACAGTGGGACTTCAGAGCACCTGTGTGATTGAAAGGGCTCCTGCTTTTCTAAATTTCCCCTTCAAAACATGCAAACATTTTATCTGCTTTATCAAAAAATGTTAAAGCAGTAAAATCTCCTAAGTCGGGTAGATTTACACTTCTAAAACTCTACTTAATTCACATACTGGAAGGGGAAGATGTCCTTGATTTGACTATAACTGTGTTCACACAAAGGAACACAGCTGGAACAGTCTATAAAAATATTAACAACACTAAAACTGACAGGGTTGCTCTGCTACAAATTTGTACATAAACAAGGACTAGTGAGAGCCCCATGCAGAGCTGCTACACTGCAGACTAAGAAAAGCAACACAATCCCGGGTTGAGAATGGCGCTACTAAGCATGCGATGGGGCTGTGAATTCAGATGGATCATAGTTCTGTCGCATCAAAGTGCTTTGGGTTAGGTAATGAACTTCTCTAAAATTCAAAACTTGCCTGAAACTGCTGAGATGTGGACAATTTGGTCTCCCTTAATAACACTGTATGGGAGACAAGCCACTCTGCACCAAAATTACTGTTCACTCTAAAAAGAACATACAGGCACTTTCTGAGCTCAGATTAACAGCTGTGCTTCCAGCAGTCCTCTCACTACCATTTCGTGTGTGCATCTTCCCAACATACAACTTCCAAACCTGACATATGCTGCATATTGGGACTGCTGTTACCAGACAGTCCCAAACCCATAGCTGTACGTGTTTTTCTTCTGCCAAATTATCAAATTCCATGGCCGTTAGTCAGACACGCCACCTCCCACTGTATGGGACCAACAATCAATCACCCTCTTCCTTATTGTTCGAGCAACGTTTCTCTCTAATCACCCTCTTCCTTATTGTCTGATCTGTTTCTTCCCATGTATCTCATTAACTACCATTCAAACGCACGAATGGGTTTTACCATATTTGACACGACAGACATACTAAAAGTACCAGCAGGTATAAAGGCAATGCTAGAAGATACACAACAGATCTCAGCTAACGTTGTGCATTAAATGAGTGCGTGCCACTGTCATTACTTTTATCCACACCATGAGTACTGTTAACCTCACCTACTTAATGCATGGGAGCGCACCTAGCACTGGTGTAGAAGGAAAACGAGGTAGGAAATGCCGTGTAAACTCAGAAAAAGAAAAGACAGGAATGAGAAAAGCAGTATTTCATCTTTGTAACCGTGGAATCCAGTTTTGTAATCAAAATTGTTTGTGCTGCTGACTTCCTTTAACACCTGTGACCCTGCTTGTCATGGCCTCATTGCCTGCTGGAAACTTGGCAAAAGACAAGAGAAGAGATATTAGGGAACCAATGCTGCATCCTGAGAGAGGCCATAAAGTCCAAAGGTTGAACAGAATTGCCAGGAGCGGTCTGATAAGCGAAGGAAGTCTGTGGCTCTGAAGAGACAAACTGCTGTGCCTGAGTACATCGCGTTCAGCCTCCGTGAGCTGCACCCCAACGTCCCTCTGAAGAGCACAGTGACAGGGACCTCTGCTGCTGGCCTCTCCCAAACAACCCCCTTGGAAAGGAATTCTTTTCAGTCCCTTTCTGAAATGAGTATGAGAGCACACGTCAGAATTTCACAGATCTTAAATTTGAAAAATACACTTCGTATTTTTTTCAAATTAAGCCAGGATGATTTGTTAATTTAATAAAAAGAAAAAAAAATGCTGTGTAAAGCCCCTTCTGAAATGGTATATTCAAGCCTTTTCCAAGATCTGGCTTTAGTAAAGAACTTGTCCTTAAAAATCTACCAGACTGTAACTAAGCCTGTAACTTGGCATGTGAAATAAATAAACCAATAATCAGACCCTTCAGAAACGTTCAATTAAATCTGTAGAAATATCTAATAAAACATTCCGCATTTGGGGAGTTTTTCTCCAGAGGGAGCATGCAGTAGCTATGGTTTCACGTTAGGAAGAGCATGGGGCATTAGTAACTAAGTCTTGCTGGCCCTCTGTCCTGTCCTTCACTCAGTTAATATTTGCACAACTTTTTGTGAAGCCACACCATCAAGCTGAGCAGAAAACGCTTTTCTGGCTTTCAGAACAAACCAAACCAGAAACACAGCATGGCCCCACAAAGAGCTGCGCGAGCACAAGCAAAAAGACAGCGCAGGAATGGCAGCCGGGGGAGGGAGGAAAAAGGACCTGAATTGCTTTGAGCTCATATTGCTGCTGACTACTTTCTATTATATAACCATAACCTAATACGCTTTCAAGACTCTGGCTCTGAACAGCTTCCCATGGCGCATCTCCTTCCCTGCGCAGAACCCTCCGGGCTGCACGCTGCTGCAGAAACGTGCCTGCGCGGGGAGGCTTGCAGGCTCGGGCACTGCACTCTGTTATACTTTCCATTATTCATCAAGGAGAGGATAACCCCAGCAGTGCTCGTGAACACGACGGCTTCCTTGAGAAGCAACAGCAAAACCCGTAAGGAAGGCTCTCCTTGTAAGCGAACCGCCGGCCCTGGGAGGGCTGTCCTCTCCGGGGAGCTTGGCTGTGGGAAGCGGGAGCAAGGAACTGCCTTTTTAGGAGCGTGGCTGAGCAGAGCCAGGAAGCGCTGGGGCAGGAGCAGGGCTCCCGCAGCGGCTGGCGAGCCTTTTAAGGACAAACGCAGGTATTTCCCCAGCCCGCTGGTAGAAGCCGTGCAAGGTAACACAGCAAGGTGAGGCAGGGCTTGGCCTGCCATCCGCCGGAGGGACCCTCGGCCACGGCAGCCCTGCACGCTGCAGACCCACCGCCGGCCGTGCAGCGCTTCCAATAGGCCTTATTAGGAAGGCGAGAAGCTTAATTAATCGTTTTCAGATCTCTAAGGCCAGATGGTTTGTGGGTGAACTGTACGTGATTTCAGCGTGACATTTGAAGGCGTTCGAGGCAACATTTTGGAGTGCGTCAGGAATCTTTGTAACTACCTAAATAAGAGGGCAGATTTTCAGAGGTGATGAGCAACTGGATTTTCTTTAGACTTTAACAGAAGGGGCAGGATACTCACAGCCTCACGCATTCAGCAGTTTGTTTCAGAATTTTAGGATCGCATATGACTCCTTCCTAGCTGCCCAAAAATTAATGCTGCTGGACAGAAAAGCAAAGAGATGTGGGGTTTATCCATTTTAAATTAAATTTGGTTTTATTATGTGTTATATCATTCTGGGGAGTACAACAAAGTAATCCAATTCAGGCCAAATCCACCTATATAGGAGACATGGATAAGAGCCCCAACCACGAGTCGGCCCATGTTGTTCTTTTTACTTTCCTGACTAGCTTTCACAAGTAAACAGAGGAGGCTGCAAGTAAAATTGGAAAAAAAGTACAATTTTTCCCACCGATATTTCCTTTGAAATTTGCTTTTTTAAATCTTCCTTAGGAAGCGGCAACAAAAAAATGCAGTGACCTTGAGAAAGTTATTTCCTTTCATACATGATGAAAAAAAAGCATCTGCGATCTAGCACCAAATTGAGACACTGCCCATCTAGGAATAACACAGCACCCCAGTTCGGAGGATGAAATGGCAAACTGGAATGCAAGGGATTACCCATGAATTTTGCCTTCTTGGTTTCTCAAAGTTAATCTTTGATAATTGCCTGCTTTGACATGTTAAGCAATGTAATTTTTAACTAAATGCAGTATATTTTAACCCAGAGATACGTGAATGATTTAATCGTTTTTATCTGTGCCGCATTTTAAAGCCACAGATGACAAGCACCTGTTCTACATCACGAACCACTGTCATCATTAGTGCCTTCAGGTAATAGTCTCAGCAGGGAAACCAAACTTTGATTAATCTTGCCCCATCCCGCTTGCAACATATTGGCAAGAAAACATGGGTGAAGTACTAATTACACGTGGATAATCACAGGGCATTGGTTTCTAGGATTCTTTACATGAGGCCCATCAGGAGAAACAGGTACACAGACAACAGGAAAAGTTACATTAAACAACTGAAAAATATCTAGCTACACGATAACCTTATTCACTGTGAGCTGAGACATCATGGAGGACAGACTCCAATTGCCAGTGGGGCTGGGACTACATTTCTACAGCTCTAAACGAGCACTAGGTTAAGGCTACTTTCATAAAAGGAATAAAAGTTTTGACAGCAGGTTTCGTATTGTAAATTCCTCTTTTAAAATGACTTGCTTGCCAAAGCAGTTCAGCTGCCAGAAAGGGAGAAAAGCAGGCAAAGTATTCCCTTAAAAGCAATGACTGTGCTATGCCGCTCAGGTACACGAGGCATCGCTCCAGACCTGGGGAACATTGGCTCATTAGGAGCAATTAAAAAAAAAAAAAAAAAAAAAAAAACACCTCTGAGGGGATTTTAAAAACAACAACTTCCAAAAACAAAACGTGCGTATATACCACATGCATTTGTTTATGCAGCTGTAATGAGTGATGAAATCCATTTATGAGCTGAAGTCACAAGATTCTAAGCAGGTCTTTGTTTAATCTCAGTAAGTCATGACATTTCCCTACTACTTATAATAATGTGATTTGGATCAACGTTTTCAAACTTATGCACCTGGTTTTTAACAGTACTTACCCACTGCACTTCTCATCTGAGTCACTGGAGGCCGAACAATCTGCTTCTGAGCCACCACTTCGATTAAGCATCCTAAACACAGATAGAGAAATTTTGTTTAAGTTTAAAATAAGCACGTAATTTTTGAATTCAGTACATATTCTGCAGCTCTCACTCAGACTGTGACTCTATGCAACCTGCAAAGAGTGTAATCAAAATGAGACCATTAGCAGAATGAATACTTACAGTGTCAGCCTTTCTCTACCAAAAAGTTTTTCTAGATGGAAGCCCTGAAAAAACTTAAGAATGTTTCCAATAGACAATGGTTTCCCTTCCAGCATCATTGCTATGACTTGGAAGAATATAATGATGAGAAATACAACAGTGCTGCTTACATTAATGCAGCATTATGCACTGAATAACAAAAGAAGGACAGAGTATGCAGGAAAAAAAGTATTAATAACTTAGTAACTATTAAGTTCCTTACATTTGGGGTGTCTATAAGCCATGCTAGACTCTAGATTACATAGCTGTAACAACATAGGAATTGATAATACTGCATGTAAAGCAACATCACATTTTTAGCTTTGCTGTTAAGAAAAATAAATTATAAAAAAAAAACAACAGCAATTGCCACCACCATTTTTGCCATTGCGCCTCTATTTGCTTTCCAAACATATCTGAGGTTTTGTGAGTACTAGATCAAAACGAAATGCTAATACAGAGTGATTCTTCTCCATCTTTCTTTTATGAAGGGAAAACAGATTAGAGTCCTGATCTGGACGAAAACCAATCTATCTGATGTGCAAGAGCAAGACATCCCAGACATAGAAAATGTCTGACAACCTTTAAGGTCTGAATGGAAGTATTGCTGTCTCCACTCATTTCTCTACTCTGTTTCTCACCTATGACTCTCCAGAGTCACAAATTAGTCATAACAACAGGTAGATTTTACACCATGTCGTCAAATCAAGATGACAAAAGAATATAAGAAAAATGCAAGGATCTTTCACCTAGAACATTTTGCTCCAAGCAGCCTCGTTTACACTGATAAAAACTCATAAAAAATAAGTACAAGACAACATCAGCAGCTTGGACTCGAACTTGGGAGTGTTCTAAAAAGGCCAAAGCCAAATATGCATAACCAGCAAAGTCAACAAATCACCTAACTGGCACAAAGACAACACGTTCCTGTACCTTGACTTTTCTTTTCAATCTCTTTTTGTTTACGTAAGAAAGTAATAGGCACTGTTGGCACTGTTTTTCCTAATATGAAATATAAGAAATCCTAAAATGACTATCAACATGAGGCAGCCAGGGAAGCACTGAACTGCTAAGATGCCATGGGGCTCCTTCTCTGTCATCTTCAGACATATACTCAGTATATCTTCTTGTTATACACGAGCACTTGGGAAGAGAGATGATATTTGCAGTAGGATCGGACAAAGGCTTCGTTGACTCCATTTTCTTAGGATGGCTGCATCTCTCAAGTGTACGTGAGCCTTGTCATCAAGAATCTGTAATATTCTTACCGCCACATCATTTTACACAAGGGAAAATGAACTCAGAAGCAATACTCCTACCTAAATTGGGATTATATTTTATATTCCTCCATTTCCAGCGTTGCGCTCAGTTATTTTCCAGTAGGTTTTTGGGATCTGCTATACCAGTCTCCAAGAAAGAAAATGACTGTAACTACTTAAGTCAGAATACCAACTGAAAAACATGTATCAGATGAAACTATCATTTAATACGCTAGTCTACATGAACTAAATCCAGCTGAAAAGCTCTGAAAATGCACATGAAAAAATAACTGTGAGAGTCTTAAGTAAACAGTTCCCTTACTGGATTTGCTGTTGCCGACTAAAATCTTTCTTCTCCTTTCCACATTAAAGGAGAGCCCTAAAACCACATTTTGCATATTCCATTAGCTCAAATCTTTTCTAACACGGTTCCCAGGGCAGACCAAGTCTAATAAACTTCTTAAAATGAATCTAACATTGTTCTAAAATAACAGTATTAGAACCTGCTGGAGTGTGAACAACAAGGCTATCAATCAATAAGTATCTACACTTATTCCCAGACCTTGCATGGAATTCTAAACAATTTTAGCCCCTAAGATTCACAGTTTATTGAGCCTGAGCTAGCACAATAGCTTTAGTAATCAATGTTGCCCATCTCACGCTTCTGGCTGCTTTCATCGGGGAGAAGAATTACACATTTAGAGAAGAAAAACATTTCTGTGACTGTTAAAATAAATCACAGCTGAAAGTTTCTAAAAGGCCAGAAAGCTAGGAGTTATCCTGTTAGAAACAGATTAGTGGGCAGAGGGCAGGTGAGGTGGTCAGAGGTGCAAGGGAAGTATAATCTATCAGATTGATAGCACCACTGTGTAGATGGCACAATGGTATCTTATCTTCCCAGCCCTGCAACCAAAATAAACCACATACAAGACTTGGAGTCTGATTCTGTTGTCTTTAAGTACACACCCCTTAGGGTGGTGACCCAGGACACACCACACATCTTTTACTTCATGTAAGACAAAATCAAAACAAATATAATCAGTATTTTTCCTTTTTGGACTCTCACAGAGACTCTTTGATGTGTTTTCCCTAATGGTTTTCTCTTTTTAATCACCACGCTCGGGGGTTTCTCTGAGATTATAATGGTCTAATTTTTACGTAACCTCTTCCATGCGAGCACATTCCCGAGCTCCCAACACAGCAACTGCTGTAACAGTACACAGCAACTCTACACCAAAGAATACCTTGCCCAAATGAAACCAAAAGGGAAATTTAGATGAGTACATTCTGCTTAGGTTGGAATTTTGGCTCAGATACAGGAGTTCACACTCTTGGTCTTGCAAAAAGCAGCACTAATGGAGATACTGAAAATGAAAGTATCTCTTCTAATTCAAAACTGAAAATCTGGCCACTTCTGCAGCATGTTTTTATGCTCTGGGAAATTTTACTCACCTATACCCATTCAGGAAGGGGAAATCCTTGGTCCTACGACTCACAGGGGGGGTTGTCACTCACTGACTAAACACAAGAGTCCACCACCAGCACAGTTTAGGATCTATGGTATAAAACTAGCTACATTTCTAATTCCTACACATCTGCTTGCCAATTTGTCTTTGGAGCAATTATTATGATGTATCATTAACACGTAATTTCAATTCTCTTTGTTGATACTCTTATTTACACAGACAATCATTAAACAGATCACCACAACCTTTTCAGTGTTACCTAACAGGTGCCCTGGCGTACTACAGTTCTAAGCTTTAACAGGCCCAGTAATAACAAAATGCCTAAACTTAAAATAGGCACTACGCAAAACCTGCATAACTGGAACATGTATAACGTGCCCTGTACACAGCTGCCAGTGGATCCGTGAGGTTCTGGAGTTAATTTCCATTTATCAGCTAGGAGTTACTGACACCGCTGATACTCAGCTCTGTTGCTCTCTGCTACGCTCTATCGAGACACTGCACACGGAGGAAGCAAGAGCTAAGAACTGGAAACATCTTCTTTACGTGGGAAGGTGCTCTGCTAACAAACTGCTTATTGAACCCGGGAGCAAGTGCATAAATAACACGGAAGGAGCGCTCACACGTACTCCCTGCAAAGGGGAGGACGAGGCAATGAAAGTCAAGCTATTACAAGACAAATGCAAATTAAAGGCACTGCTTTTAATCGCCAGGATATTACAATATTTTTTGAGAGCTCCCAGTGTTTGGGGGAGGAGGAAGGAAGAGAAAAGAGAGCGGGGGAACAGGAGGCTCTCCTGAAACTTTTCTTACAGTTTGTATCACCCTTCGTGAGGAAAGAAAAGAAAAGCAGGCCAAGAAAAAGCAACAGAGGATTTTGAAACTATCAGAAAAGCTTCTGCTTGATAAAACTTCCTAAAAGGTAGCTAACTCTTTGCAAAACTCCCCATGAGGCCTCAAAAAGCACCCTGGGCACGCTTTCATAGACAGCTTTGCATACGAAACGCGTTTGGTTCAAAAAACAATTGTGTATTTTTACCAGCGTGGTTATTGCTGTCAATTGTCCCCTGGTTACTGATCAGTGAGAAGCAAAAAAAGTAGCCAAAGCTACCACAGATAGAAAAGAATAACTGCTGATGTACATGGGGTTTTCTGCATTTCCCCTCCTCACCCTGAGACTTTAACCCGTTAGTGAATGCTGCCCTTGTCTGTCTGTTCCGTGGGCCACCTGGACGGAATCAGCACTCCAGCAAGAAAACTGCTATTGTTCATGCAGAATTTCCTTACAATGAAAGCTTGCTGTTCACTACCACTTCCCAGAAAGGTATATTGCTCTATCACCACCCATATCAAATTCAAGTGCAGAGACATGTTTACAGTACGTGCAGCGGCTCAGATAGGCTGGGCTGTTGCAATCCTGTTGCAATCCTGCGCAGAAAAGTTAACACTGGCATGCTGCTCCCACGCCCTCCCCTTTTCAGGCTTCACATTAACTCAGTGACACCCTGCTAGGCACAAGGTTTATTTACACAACACAAAGTCTTGAGACGAGCCTTTGTTTGACTACAATGTTGACAGGCTTATGGAGCACTACTGCCTATAGCAAAGGTGCACTAAGAACCAGCTGAGGACCGCATAGGAATGAAAGGTTTTGAAAGCAGCTTGACTGAGTTTCCAGATGCAGCACAATTCTCCTTTAGCCAAGAGCTGCTGGGACAGACCAGTGAAGCTCCTGGCTCTCACAGAGACCAGGGAAATGCACTAACGCAGTGGTTCCACGAGGACTTCAATCCAGCGTATGCTGGTGACGCTCTGAAAAAAAGCAGATTTCTCCTTCCCCAACCATTCAGGCTTTTTGCTGGGATAAGATTTGAGCTGGACGTATTTCCCAAAGCACTTCACCTCATGGTTGTGTCAGCGCAAGGGAGGGGACAGCGTGGGAGCAGGAAGAGGGCAGGACTGCCTCTTTTGTCAGCAGTGCCGGCCAAAAGCACTCTGGGAGCTAACAACGTGGTAAATTGTGCTGATTTACATCTGCTCCCTGGTTTTCCTAAAAAATGTTGCCGTGCAATTTAAAACATAGATATATGTAAAAGCATACAAGAAAGCTTAGGGGCAGATTCTCTGGGCGGAGTGTCCAGGGGGACTGTAAGCCTCACCTTTGCAGCAATGCCCTGTCACGCGAGCAGGGAGTGGCTGCTGCACTCACCCTCTTCCCCAAGGGGTGTAAAATGTAGAAGAGTTCCTGCGTTTCACGTGGTATCTTCTTGTCAAAGTTTTGGACTAAGTGTCAAGACTTTGTATTCAAAGAAACTGGCTGTGTGATTTTGGGAAGGCGTCGATCACTGCGCCCCAGCTTCCCCCTTCTGGGAAACTGAAAAGTAATACTTTCTCCTACACAGACTTTTGACATGAACAACTCCAAATCGTTGTCAGAACCTCTGACAGTGGGGGAAAAAAAAATAATATTACCACCTTGCCCCTCCTCTGCCTTCCCTCCTCCCCACAAAAAAAAAAAGCTACAGGAAGATATTTGGTCAAAATGTCAAAGAGTGACCAGAGAGTGAAAATGACATAAGTCTCAGTGCCAATATATGCTCTACACATTCTAAATGCATTACAAGGCTGATGAATCAATAAAGATGTCAGCGGTTGATATCCTAAAAGCAAACGGGG
The DNA here is from genome assembly GCF_002078875.1 of Numida meleagris. Classification (NCBI taxonomy): domain Eukaryota; kingdom Metazoa; phylum Chordata; class Aves; order Galliformes; family Numididae; genus Numida; species Numida meleagris. Next base: position 26,519,545 of record NC_034415.1, on the reverse strand, counting down.
CCAGCAGCAAATAATTTATATCAGCAAATTAATCCTAGGTATTCTTCCAGATGAAATTCCATTCCTTATCTGTACCTATTTCCTTATTGCATTTTTACAAAGAAAAGTAGTTCATACCACTTGCAAAGCATTTTTTTCCCCATAGATCTTCACGCTTTACTACAACTTCAGTTGTGACCATTTTACAGGCAAGCAAACCAAGGCAGAGAAATGCAAAAGTGACTTAAGGTCATTCAGCAGGGAGGCAGAAGCAGGGAAGGTTGTGGTTCTATCCCACTTGAGTTTCCTCAGTTCTCTTGTTTTTTCTCTACCGGCACACAGAGAATAAAATCACTTCTCTTTATACTTGTGAGGTGACATTAAAGAGATGAACATATTTTTGCTTCACCTTGTAAATACTTTTGGTTGCCTTGAATTGGATATACATTCCCAACCGCTAATGTTACAGGGTTAGGTAGAGGCAGACCAAGAGCATAAATGTGAAATACACTGCTGTTCTTATTAATATTTGTAAAACCATCTAAGGCTGAAATTGGCTATCATTGAATTGACCTCAGATCTTTGACATAAACGCCTATTTGAAGCACCTGGCAATAGGTTGTAAGCATCCACACCCAGAACATCTTTGCCCGGGCTTGCAGATTTGCCAGCCACACATCTTTTCCTATACTGACTGTAAGGAACGCAACGGCTGGAAAACATCAGCACAAAACATGCTTATATAGAATAAGGCTACGTTGTACCATTAGCTCTTGCAATATGCGTGCTTAACCTCTCTCACATGACTCACCTGAGTCCACAGCCCTGGCAGAACAGAAGTCTCTGCAAGTATGTGCACATTACAGCTGGTACCCAGACCTCTAAATACCACGCAGTCCTTTTTGGAATGTCTTTCTAGTTATGTTCCCTGAAAAAAAAACAGCTAAAAAACCAGCTGAATTTCAATTAGCAGCCATCACAGCCCTCAGGCCTTTGCTTTATTGCTGTCCTTTTATCCTCAAAATTTTCCTTGATCTCATGAGCTTGTTTCTAATATATTCAAATATTATGGCTTTTTATATGTTTCATATGTTCTCAACAGACTGTGTAAACAGCCCTGCGAGCTGACCAACGCGTCTGCCAAATGCACTGCCTGCTGTTCACGCACTATTTCCTCTATCACATATGTGAGCTGTGCTCCTGAACCCACTGTTAAAAATATGAACACAGGTGAGGATCAATACTACCTGGACAGAACTTTCCATCTCTGCCTCCTCTCTGAAATAAAGGAAGGTACAGGTACTGCAGTGTCAGTGGCTGCACACAATTTTTTACTGAAGAGAAGAGGGAAGAAGTGCAATTTTCAGGGTTTCAGCAGCCTGATTCTTCTCCCACAGAAGCCCTGCGGACCAGGACATTTCCACTTCAAGCGGGGACAGGGCTGCCTGGTCCAGTGGGGAGCAGCTATACAGTCACTGAGTGATATAGATGCATGTCAGCTGTGCTCAGAGATCTAGCTGTTTATTATTCATCAGATGGGATTGAGGAAGAGTAGCAGTTTAGCAGCATCTTCCCCACAGCTGAAGTCTTTAACTCTCCTTGTGTTTTCAGATATTGTCCTACCTTTCCTCCTCTGTGCCCTTTCCTCCCTACAGTGCCTGCCTTAGCTGTCTGGCAACCCTAACTGCTCCCACACCATGACTCCAACTCAAATGACTGTCATCCAGAGGGAATGTTTCCACTTGAATGACATGAGCAGGCACTCCGTAAACTTCCCCACAGGCTCCGCCACTATAATCCCTGGGAAGGAGCAACCTGCAGGACCTACTTTCACTGTTCAGTGCTTTCTCTGTTTATTGCTGCCATTGTCAGAAGCAAAAACATCACTCAAATTCACACAGGAGTCCTTGCATCTGTCAGCCACCAACCACTGGTGATATTCAGTAACAGAAACTCACTGTCCATGCAAGCCTGAACCTGCAGCTTAGGGAAGGGGAGCTTGATTTCTCATTGGAAATTCCTATGCTCTGTGGTGCTCCACACAAGGCATTTTTGGTGTCACGCTGACTTGCTTCCTTTCCTTCTCCTGTTGCAAGCACTCCTTTATCCCAGGTTGCCAGGAGCCTACTGTTCCAACAGCTGCTAAGACAGAGTGAGGTGTCAACTTTGACGAGATGCCAGATTGCTTATTAATTAAAAAGCCAGGCATTTTGTATCCATTCTGAAACTAATAAGAAGTAAACTATTTTATCAACAGCTCTCAGTAGTTAAATTTGGTTATTCTGAGGTATTTGGTCATAATTGGCAACATAAATCAATGCATTTTGTTGTTACTGCTTACTTTAATAGATGTTTATCAAAATATCGAAATGCCAGAAAGCTCACTTCACTTCACAGTGAAACCGTGCTTTGGTTGTATCTGAAAAAATGCACACTTCCATTGGGATCCTTGTCCTCAAACACAGTAAATAGCTTTTCAAAGGTGCTCATCTGCCTCCCCAGCACCGGCATTAGTATGCTTCTATTTGTATGTTAATTTTTTTTCATACTGCTAGCCCACAGCGCTGAGCACTGCCGTCTGCTTCCCATATGCCACATGTCCTCCAGTGCCTCCTGTACTGCTTACCTTCAAGCTCACTTCACTCTTTGGGCTCCCACTGCGGATCAGCTGCCTTTCTGCCAGCCTTGGTCGTGTGTCAGGGATTGTCTAAGTGTAAGATCCACAGGATAGGAACTTTGCCCATCTCTCTGTTTCTCAGAACACTGGATACGCTGTGGTATAGAAATAATGAACACAGAGGCATGAACGGTCTGATACTTCCATTTGTAATGCCCTGAAATTCCAAGGGGAGCAATACCCTGGGGTCTCTTCATCTCTAAACAATGTAGCTAGCTTCTATTCAGCCAGGTTTTTCATCAAAAATTATGCAAATACATAGAGCTGTTTGAGTAACAACAAAAAAAAGTTCTTTAATTATTTGAAAATACATTTCTGAGTAACTGCAGTGCTAACTCGAACCCTCTATAAAGCTACCAAGGAATGGAAAAAAAATAATAGCAATGCGGTATAAATAACTAAATGGAAGGTCATTCTCTTCGCTTTAGAGACAACCATATTAAATCTTTCACTCCTTTTTTGCTGCACATAAAACATCCAAGGTCTGAATTGCTCCAACAGTACTCTTAATAAAATGAAAATAAAACAGCAACTGCTTTTAGTGGTTCCTCCCTCACTTCTGTGCTCTCTCTCTGTTTACATCCAGCCTTGCCGTCCTGCCCCAGAGGTAACCCAACAGGTCTTGCAAAGTCTCCTAACTTTGCCCCACCTCCATCATTCACAATCTTGTCTCTGTAACCTACTCATTTTCCTCCATTCCACAAACTAGTAGTTTCAAAGAAATTCAGAGATTAATTAAAATGATTGGTGGGATGAGTAGGTGAGGGGGACAGGCTAAAGGGCTTGACAAGAAGAAAGATGAAAAGGACTAAACGCATGAAGCTTGGTTATGCGATGACTAATTGAGGGTGGAGGAGATGGACACGATATTCATTTACAAGTGCTTGTAGTTCTGAGGAACCCTTTTCACGGGCAAATGCTAGCTCAGGACCAAGCGTTCTGCCTCGTTTTACACATCTGTTTTCAGGGTTCTTCACATCAAGCTCAGAGTCCCCCTTTTCCCCAGCCTGTGCATTCACACCTCTCTCTTGGACCCTCAAAGACGACTTCTGGAATTCAGCTCCCAGCCAGACGCAGTTCCTGGATCCCCAGCAGACCACGTGAGGCCTGGCGAGGGCAGAGAGCAGAAGAAGCGGCCGTGAGGCCGGAAGCCGGGGGTGGACGACGTGGCGGCACTGCCACACCTCTTGCACTGCAGGCTGAGGTGGATTTGAACCGGCCCTGAAAACACACCTTGAGGAACACCCGTGAATTATTTTTACTTCCACTTACCCCAAGGAAACTCTGCCCCGTGTGCCCTCACACCCCCGGCTTCTTCCACTGTGCTGATACAGAAAATACAAGAAAAACACTTGTTCCTTTTGACTCTTCCCTCCCTTAGGAGGGCAGACCTGCTCTGTAGCAGTTCCTCAAAAAAATGGCAAGCTGCCAGAGAAGGTCCGTGGATTCTCAGCCTTACTCACCTCATGCAGAGGTGAAGCAGGTACCACGCTGGAAAGCACAAGGGAGGGTAAAAAGCAAATCAATGAAGAGGAGCACCTATAAGAATAACGGAGAAACTCCTCTAATGTTGTGATACATTTAAGCTTAAAAAAACAAAAATAAGAAAAGCCCTGCATGGAAGCAAGCATTTTCCTTCTGTGAGCGCTGTTTCCAATACAGAAACTGTAAAAACCTATCATTTATAACTTTTTTCAAGAAATAAGCAAGAAGCACTCGTGATACAGGCCTGAAACAAACCAACCAACCTATTCATTCCTGGACACCAAGTATAATTTAGATGGATGCAGTATGTATAAGAAATTTTAATTTGTCTCTAAAAAGCCATTTAATTATTCAGATTATCTGATTGCCTCAGTCAATCTCGTATTGATTGATTAGAGAACTTTATAAATCAAAATCTGCACTGTGCTGGTCAGAACATCGGCCTCTTGCAGCAACAGAGATACGCAGTTCATTTCCAGTCCCTACCCACAAGTTAGTTGATAGGGCCATGTAAATGGCCATGGTTTATAAATGGGTCGGTAAGTGTTTTCATCCTACTAAAGGAGTATTTGCTTAAGGATGTCAGGAAAGAGGGGAAAGCCCTCAGGTAATAGCTGTTTAATAGAGCAGAGCACAGCCCCAAGCTCCCAGCCCCTCGTCTGACGGCCATGGAGGATCACTGTCGCTGCACGCACGGGGCCCGTTCCTGCTGAGCAGCGCTCAGTGACTCAGGTGGGAGCCTGGCGCTGTGCTGAGACCTGGGCTGAGATCCCTGCCCGTGGCCCAGCACCCGCTTGGCACTCATCCCCTGTCAGGATCAGAATGCTAAAATCCCCTCAGAGCAGCAAAGAGCGTTTGTCTTGGGTTTCAGAGCTCTCCTGCTACGCGCAACCTTTATGGGCAAGTTGGCTGTCTATTTCCAGCCTCGACCAGGTAACCTCTAAGTGAGTAGTAATTAACATAATGAGTGGACTGACGGGTGTCCCCCATAGCTACGGGCCTCAGTAGCAACACGTCTCTGGCGAACTGGAATGTCTAGTCCTAAACTGCGCCTTTGTGAAAGGAAGGAAGTAAAAAACTAAAGTGGGCTGGGGATAAAAAGAGAAAAAAGAAATGAAATGACTTTGAGTGAATATCTCCAGCCCAATCCGACGCTCACTGGAGCTAATGAAAACCATGCATCAATACAGGTGGGGCTGGTCTGGACAGGCTGTAAGGGCCCGATTACCAGGTTGGAGTGGTTAAAGCTAAACTGACCATGCTCCTGATATGGAGACTGAGTGCGGCTTTCTAGGACAAAACAGATGTGCAGAGGAAACAAAAGGACAACACTCTGACAAATTAAATATGTCAACAGTTAATTGGAACAACCTTTGTCGGGGTTATTTGTTTATACAGAAAACTGAGTAAAGCAAAAGACTTGCAACGGCTTCCTACATAACAAAAACCACACACACAAAAACCTTTCAGTTTAAAAATCATTCTAAAACAAAAACCTCCAGACAGCAAAACGCTTAAAATTCATGTCTTCCCTTTCTCCAGAATTTCTTCCTTGCATAGACAAGCCCTTCACATGCATCAAGATGGCATGCTGACACAACAGAGCTGGATCGTTTACAGACTGTCCAAGGGGGAGCGTGAGCACAGCGAGAGCACAAGGACAGCCCCATCAGGCCCGACCAGACACCCCGCAGTCGCCAAGACCGGATACCTAAGGCATACAAAAGCAGGGCACGCACGCAGAAGTTTTGCCCCGGGATGCTCTCCCAGACACAAGCCATTTGCAGCTTTGGGATTTCCAGAGCCAGAGATTCACTGCGCTCAATAGCCCTTGAGAGATTTCTCTCCTGTGACTTCATCTAATCACTTTAAAATCCTCCAGTCTGCGCAGCACCCTCTTGCCAAGGTGTTCCACAGCCGAGCAGCTCTGCGAAGCGATTTCTCTCGTTCATTCTGAACCTGCCATCTGCCAGTTTTACTCAGTGTCCCGCGGCTCCTGTGCCAGGAGTCAGGCTCTGGCCTCTATTTATCTTGCATGTAAAGATTAGGAAGGAGCTAGATAGCTGCTTCTAACACTCACTGCACTGATGACTTTCAGAGACTTTCTTATGCGCACGTAATAACTGCTGCTGAAGCTACAGAGCAGCCTGAAGCACACGGGCGCGCGTTGCCTATGTGAAGGCTGTGCACACACCTGCAGCACACACTAAGTCCCACGTTCCCAGACAAACTCTGTATTTCACACCACGGGCTGCTAGTGCAAACCTACAGGGACGCATGTATGGGCTGTGGAATTCCAGCACACACGGGCACGGCAGTGCTGGCTGCGGGGTGAAATGAATACGCTGCCTGAAGTCGGGTGGGCACAGCAGGGGGGACCAGGAGGAGACTCTATAAAAAAGGAGCAATAACTTCTATCAGCGCAGTCAGACGTTCGCTTTTAATTCACAGCTGTTTTTTGTTTCTGTTCGTTTCACTGTTGCTTCCTATACCGTAACTGGTAATTATGTTATCGCGTCTAGGACAGAATAGCACTGGAGAATTTTAAAGCGCATTTTCAAACGTAGACTCAAGTTTGTCAGCTCGGCGTATCGTATAAAGTGACGGAACTCAGCAGCGAAGCAGCAGCTTGCAGGAGCCAGAAGCAGCCGGAGCACTTGTTGCCCCGGGTTCCCGTCCCGGCTGCACGACGTGGGCAGCTCTACCAGCTGTGCTGGGAGTCGAGGCGGTCCGGAGATGTCCCCGTTGCCGTGGAGCGGCACAGACCTCCCTCCCCGACCAGATCCCTCTGTCCCCCGCCGTTCCCTCCCCGGCCGGGCTGCGCTCACGCACTAACAGCAGCGCGCCGCTCCGCAGCCGGGAAGCCGTCCCCTCCCCCGGGAGAACGACTTTAGGGAAACCCATTCGGAACCGCGCTCCTTCCTGTCAGCTCGCTCCCCTCCGTCACCCCGGGGAGCTCCCGGCCCTGGGAACGGACGCACCGCTCACCGCGGCGGCCGAGGAGAGCCGGGGCCGAGGGGAGCCGGGCCGCCCCTCCCCACCCGCCGGGGCTCCCCCGGGCGAGAGGAGGCGAGGCCGAGCCGCCGCTACCCCAGGCACGCCCGCCCGGCGCCGGGCCCCTCTGCGGGGCGGGGGCTGCCCCGCGGCGCCGCGCGCCCGCCCCGGCCCCGCCGCAACTCCCCCCGGCCCTGCCTGGAAGCGGCGGCAGCGGCGAGGAGGGGAAATCACGTGAGGGCTCCCCCGGAGCGCCACCTTCGGGGCCGTACCACCGCGAGGGCGGGGGGAGCCGCTGACGCGATAGGCCGAACCGCGCCGTCGCGCGGAGGAGCGCGGCCCGCCCCCGCCGCACGCCGCACCTCGGAGCCGCGCGCGCAAGCCAACGCGCGGGCGGGGACGGCGGGGGACGCGGCGCGAGGGAGGCGGCGGCGCGGGGCGGCGGCGCTGCACCCCGGCGCGGCGGCGGGCGGGTGGTACGCGGCCCCGAAGGAGGCGCCGGCGGCGGCCAACCCCGCTCGCGCTCGGGACGCGGTAACCAGATATTCAAAAACAATACGTCAGCCCACAATGCCCCGGGCCGCCGCCAGCATTACCTCATCCCACAAGGCCCCGCGCCGGCCGCTGAGAAGCTTCTAGGGGCGGGGTGGCCATGGCGACCGGCTGCTATGCACCGGGCCGGGCCAGCGGCCCGCCTCCCCCGGGAGAGGCGGCGGCAGCCAATGGGGAGCCCGCGGGGTGACATCATGGGCTATTTTTAGCGGGCGCTCGGTCGCTGATAAGTGAAGGGCTGCACGCCGCGAGCGGGCTCAGAGCGCGGGGCGGGCGGGCGGCAGGCGGGCAGCGCGACTCAGCCGCCAGAGCGGGCAGGGCCGAGCCGAGCGGCAGCGCGGAGCCGGGAGTAACTCGCGGTTGCGGCGGCAGGAGGAACGGCGCGGCCCGGCCCGGCGGCGGCGCAGCGCGGCGAGGCGGCCCGGGAAGCCCCAGCGAGGCCCGGCGGGCCCGGCCCGCGCCGGGAGGAGCGGCGGCGTCCCGGCGAGAAGTAAGGCTCCGCGCCCTCCTTCCCCCGAGCCCCGCGGCCGGGAGCGGTGTGGGGCGGCTGCCGGGACGCTCCGGCGCGCTGCCGCGGCTCCCGGCGCCACTCCGCGGGCTCTGTTCTATGAGTGCAAAGATGGAGCCTACTTTCTACGAGGATGCCCTGAACGCCAGCTTCGCGCCGCCGGAGAGCGGCGGCTATGGATATAATAACGCCAAGGTGCTGAAGCAGAGCATGACGCTGAACCTGTCCGACCCGGCCAGCAGCCTGAAGCCGCACCTGAGGAACAAGAACGCCGACATCCTCACCTCCCCCGACGTGGGGCTGCTGAAGCTGGCCTCCCCGGAGCTGGAGCGGCTCATCATCCAGTCCAGCAACGGGTTAATCACCACCACGCCGACCCCGACGCAGTTCCTCTGCCCCAAGAACGTTACCGACGAGCAAGAGGGGTTCGCCGAAGGCTTCGTGAGAGCGCTGGCGGAACTGCACAACCAGAACACGCTGCCCAGCGTCACCTCGGCCGCGCAACCTGTTAGCGGTGGCATGGCACCTGTGTCCTCCATGGCCGGCGGCGGCAGCTTCAACACGAGTTTGCACAGCGAGCCCCCGGTGTACGCCAATCTCAGCAACTTCAACCCCAACGCGCTCAACTCCGCACCCAACTACAACGCCAACGGCATGGGCTACGCGCCGCAGCATCACATAAACCCCCAGATGCCCGTGCAGCATCCCAGGCTTCAGGCTCTGAAGGAAGAGCCTCAGACTGTACCTGAAATGCCGGGGGAAACCCCTCCCCTGTCCCCTATTGACATGGAGTCGCAGGAGAGAATCAAAGCCGAGAGAAAACGCATGAGAAACAGAATCGCGGCGTCCAAATGCCGGAAAAGGAAGTTGGAAAGGATTGCCAGGTTGGAAGAAAAAGTGAAAACTTTGAAAGCCCAGAACTCAGAGCTGGCATCCACTGCCAACATGCTCAGAGAACAGGTTGCACAGCTTAAGCAGAAGGTCATGAACCATGTCAACAGCGGGTGCCAGCTAATGCTAACACAACAGTTGCAAACGTTTTGAAGAGACTGACTTAAATAGGAACTGCGATGTCGTGGTATAACTCGACAACAAACCAAAAGCGGCAGGCGCGGAAAGCTCACCGTAGAAGCTGAGAGGCTGAGTCCTGCCTGCGCTCTGCAAGGCGCATGTGTGGAAAGACTGGCGAGCCTTCAGCTCGAGTTGGTGAAGCGGCCAGCACCGCTCCGAGAAGTGCTGCTCCTGCTCCGATGAGGTGTCAGATCTTCGTTTAACATTGACCAAGACCTGCATGGACCTAACATTCGATGATCATTCAGTATTAAAGGTTAAACTGCAATAGAAACTGTAGATTGCTTTATGTAGTATTCCTTAAGAGAAAAAAAAAAAAAAAAAAAAACGGGAGGGAGGTTTGTGGGAGGCTGATAAACAAACAAGAACTGTTCTGCCTGCCTTCAAGTAAATGGTGTATGTACATATCCTTTTTTATTTTATTTTATGAAAGTTGATTAATGTCAATAAACTACTTCATGACTTTGTAAGTTATTTTTATGTTGTTTATTTGGGTACTGCCCAGTATTGTTTGTAAATAAGAGGCTTTTTTTTAGCACTCTGAGTTTACCATTTGTAATAAAGTATAATTTTTTTAATGTTTCTGTTTCTGGAAAAGATCTAGAAGGTTCTATTATATTTAAGAAAAATAAAATACTTAAAATGCATTTCCTCCTCACACTTTTTTTTTTTTTTTTTTTGCCAGTACGTGAGTTAGGAAAATGCCCTTTATGCTGAACTCTGAAGGACAGGGATTATGTTCAACTTGCTCTGTGACTACAGGCATGTCCTGGAGAACGTGTGAGGAGGAGACTGGGGGGGGTGGGGGTGGGGAGGGAAACCAGATCCCGAGCACTAAACAAACAGAACTTTTGGAGTTGTCTTGAAGTTGCAGTTGCTAACCTTAAGCTGAGAGGAGTGCCTGTGTATTGTAGTGGCCCTGCTGGGGCAGCTGACTTCAACTTTAGGCAGGCTCTGGAGGGTTAGAAAGCTGGCGTGTGAAATTGCTCTGCACTTGTAACTGGCTGCTTGTGCTCTTGCATGTTTTTTATTAAGCTAATGCCCTCAAGCAGGATCAGGCAAGAGGCTGCTTGGTGTTTTTTTTTTTTAAAAAAAAAAAAAGTGCTCTAGACTTCAAAAATAGAAATATTCACCTTCATTCCTGCGTGCTCTTTCCACAGGAAGAGGTAATCCTTGTTAATATTTGTGAAAATGCTGTTGGTGGTGGAAAAATAGCACTTTCTATCTTTGAAATCCTTTCAGCTGTTACTACAAGTTCTGAACTCTTTAGCAATAGGAAAACTAGGAAGACAACCTAGCAGGAACTGAAAAGACACGGTAGCAACTTTTCTGGCACTTGTATTTTTAAGAAAATAATCTTGTTTCTTAGTATAACAGTGTAAGCATATACCTTAGAAACATGCTACTTAACTCATGGGGGGGAATGATTTCGATACCACGCTTTTCAACATGCTGCACTCAGTCAGTACATCTATGAAGGGAGAGCAGATGTTCTCCTGCTTGATGCTGATGGCCAAAGTGCCAAGAGCAGAAGCAGAAAATATTACAGACTAACTACTAGCGAAGTAACATCACTGCATTTTTAGAGTAGACAGTCCTGGTCTATATTAAGGGAAAAAAGACAAATATTGACCTGCAGAGACAGTCGTGTAAGGTCATGTCACAGAATGACTAGATCAGACTGTCAGCACAGTGATACCCTGAAACTTCCAACTGCTGTACATCCAAAGATCAGATCCTTACAGGAAGCACAGAATTATCTTCTAACTTTTTTTTTTTTTTTTTTGCTGCCCATATTGTATGGATTTTATCACATACGGGATTGTTTTAATGCTTAAAATGTGATATTGTGGCGATATCCTTCTACACCCTAATCCAAGCGTCGAGGCCAGCCCTGTTTAGATGCTGTTTGCTGCTGTCAGAGGAATACTCTCTTGTAACAACACCGACCAAACAAAGGGTTACTAGGAGGATACCATCGTTTGCCAAGAGCACATTTTGCTGATGTCAGCAACCCGGAAGGTAAGTTGATTTTGACCATATGTAGGAATAGACAGCAGAGGGATAATACACAGCACTGCTGGGTGTGGTTTTACAGGGATTTAAGCAAGTGCCAACTAGCAAAATAAGCAGGGCAAGGAGATTAATTACCTGCAAAGGTGCCTGTTTAACTCTCCATAGTGCTGGGTTATGGAATAGATGTTACTCGCAAGCATTTTGCTTAATCACCTAATTACGCAAAAAATAAATACATTATATAAAATATTATGTTAATTAAATACAGCTGAGTGACAGTCCGCTCCACCCTATCCTAATGCGCGCACACAGACATCGAGCACCGCAGTTAGAAGTTTTCTCTCTCCAGTTCCACGTACCGTAGCACTGGCAAAAAAGTTCCTGAGTAATAGCACTGCTGGTTCAGCGGGCGCAGCCTGAGGGGGCGGTCTGGGACAGAGTTACCTGCCCAGGCCCAGCCCAGGACGTGGGGTGGCTTTCAGTGCCAGTCACGCAGGTTCCCAAGGAGACAAGAGGGCACGGAGCGTGAATCCTTTCTTATATCCCACGTCTCATTTGAGGATCGAGCCTCACACGGGGCAAAGTAAGTTTATATTACCTCCACCTCTGCCTGTTTTGTAAACGGCGTGGTGGGATGTGAGCCCGTTTCTGTCTGGCTCACTTCAGAATAGATGAAAGCTCGGCACTCTTAGCGTATTACCAGATCACTTGGTGATCAATAAGCATGACTGTAATGAAAGACACGCATGCGTTTATACGTGGTGAAATGCAAAGTTTTAACACCTACTTCACTTGAGATTAAAATTGCCTAAAGCGCTGTGCGCCTCACTTCTATAAGGAAAAGTCCGTTTTCTTTGAGATTTAGAAACTCTTTTTGTTGCCCCAGCTGTACTCACAAGGGAATATTTTGCAAATAACAGCATTGTGAGCATGTATTTTGTTTGGCTGTGAGTGTTGTCAACGGATTCAGGAAGTGAAGTCAGAAAAAGGCAGGGTTTCAAACAGGGCAGGCTACGCCGAAATGCCTAGGCAAAGAGCCTCTAATCAGAACAACATGTGTGGGTTACAGAAATATCAATTAGAACATGGGTCTGCACAAAAACAAGCAGCTCCTCACACTTCTATCCCATGGTCTGAAGTGAACTGCAAGGAGGATAGGAAAATCTTAAATCCCAAGTACTTCTCTCTACAGAAATAATAGTAACAATCCAAGTTACTCTAGTGCAAAAGAATTAGATGCCAGCCACTTCTAATCTCTGAACATAGTAGCAGTTGTTGACATAGTCCTTCATCCCTTGCCCAATTCTCTGCAGGTCAAAAAAATGCTGACCTCAAAATACAGCTCTCCAGTACCAGCGTAAGGCAGCGCGTACCCACTTAACAATGGAGATGAGATGAGATGCTGTAACTTCCTTTGTTTTATAGGAACCTGTCAAGAAATACAGACACTGTTCCTCTAAACCAGTGTGAAAACTAGACTGACAGTTTTGTCCCATGCAGAGCCCTAAGGAATCCATTAAAATAATTACTTTCTGAAAAAGTAAATAGGCCTTTCAATAACGTACATTGCTGCATATGCATTAATGACCTTATCCTCTCAACTGCCAAGGAAGCAAAGAATCCAATTTGCAGGCAGCCAGGTTAGTTGTACAGCAGGCTTACATCACTTATCTAGCATCATGCAGCACATGCAGAGACTGCACAGTGCAGTGTGGAGCCCGAACCAGCAGCAAAAGTGGAAGGTGTGTCCAGCTGGATCAGCACGGCACTGTGCCCGTGGAATAACCTGAGCCAGGTTTATTAGCTGGGCAGCGTTACTGAGCAGCCTGCGGAGGTGGGTGGACCGGCTCAGGCCAGAGCAAGCTTGGGCATCCTGGAGGAGTTACACCATGGAGCGAGGTGAACCACGGCCAGGAGAAGCACAACGCAGAACTGAAAAACCAGAACATTTATCTTTAATGCCAAGGCTAGTGCCTTCTCTGCTTTCCATCTCTTCCTCCCTATCCCCAAGACAAGTGTAACAGTGTAGAGTTACCAAGAAAAAGAAACTAAAACCCTAAAACCAGTTCAGGCAAAGTTTGCTCTATTAAGAAAGTTGCAAACCAACATAAGTGAATGCAAAGTATTGCTAATGGGCAGACAGACAGCAAGGAATAATATTCGAAATTATCATATACGCAAATCCATTATGAAACAGAATACGTCGTAGTAACATTAGCTACGGGACAGGGAGAGGGAAGATGGTATTAACCTTCCAGCTGAAGAAAAGGAAAATGTAGGTGGGTTGCTTTGTGGGAAGGTGATCCGTGCAGAGACGTGCTTGTCTCTTCGAACTACACACACTGCCAACACCAGTGCCTGCACCCGAGGGTGGAGGCCATCCCAATTCCACACACACGTATTAGTGCTGACACGACCATCACAATATATTCTCTGAGAAGAGCTGGTGCTTACTACAAAGAAAATTTGTAAAAAGTCATCATCTAAGTTACCATGATAGCCTCTACTTCTGCACGCCTGGGCCCTCTTTTCCAATTCCACACATTATTCTTTGCAGTACGTTTTTGTTAAGGAACAATGGAACTATGTAAATCAAACTAGGACCCTTCTGTCCTTAAATATTCCAAAGTACTAGAAACAGAGTTGCAATGGGAAAACAGAGCTTTTAAAAAAGTTAATTACATTTTGAAAACAATGATAATTTTCTTGGCTATAGAGTAAGAACAGACATCGGGGGGAGAGGGGGGGGCAACTGATTCAGAAAAATGAGTGAAGAAAGTAACCTGTTCTTGAAATCTTAAGGCAGAACTTGATAGGACCGGATGTGATTAATCCAAATCTATAAAAAAAATTCCTAGGAACTAACTCTGTGAACAAGAGCAGAGGAAGAATTAACATTTATTTTCCTTGGTCACACAATTATTTTGTGTTTTGAGCCTTGAATTCTCCAGGCCATTTTTATGTTAAATCCGTAAACAAAAGGACCAAAAATTTGCTAGAAACTCCTCCAAACTGACCTTTGTTCTTTATTCTCTTTCAAATTTAAAACAATTCCTGTGAAACTTGGCAGCATTATAACACCAAAAGATGTGGGAAATGGGACACAATTCCAGCAGATGGAGCTCAAAAACAAACAGCGCTGGAACAAGCTGCATGGAGGAGGCTTGCGGCAACGAGCTTTTGCTTAGATGGTGTGGCAGCCAGAAGAGGCTTCAGATGAAACCTGCTATCATGCAAATGTTCTAAAATCCACGAATTTTAGCAGCTTTGCTTAGTTCTTAAAACAATCCCTGCAAGAAGTAGGGAGATCCCGCATCACCGTGATCACAGAATAGCCACAGCTATTTCAGAGGGCGCTAGGGGCTCAGAACCCAGCATCCAGGACTATTCTTTTTGAATTCGCATGCAGGATGCCAAATTAATGGCGATGACTCCCCCATGTGTCCTTCCCTGTCTCAGATAACAGGACATGAAAACATGCACGTTGCAGTCATCTACTGAATGTTGCTATTCAAACTCATAAAGTGATTCAGAGAGCAGCCCTACTGAAAAGAAGTAACTTCAGAAACTTTGAATGTCCACTAGAAGGATTATCGGGAGGTTGAAAAGTTCCGTCTTGCACCTCAAAAATCAGAGATTACCTATTTCAAGTCAGGAGATTTTCAAAGTTTCTGACCTCTGCGTGACCACAAATCAAAGCATCTTGGCAGCTTTTGAATGAAAAGCTCATTTTAGTTTCTGTCCAAAAGTAGTTTTGGAACTTGTAACAGCGGTAAAAACTGTGAGCTGCTGCTCTCCCCATACAAACTCTGGTTGTTGTTTTGGTTTTACCTTGAGAAGTGAAACAAGGAAAGTTCTTCTCGAAACAAAGCCATAACGCTTCAAAGGTCTGGGTCGGGATTTATTCAGTTTAACTTCTGACTTCTGAGTTTTTTAACTTAGGAGACACCGTGAGCTCTCTTTGGAGTTAACAGAAAAGCACACGCATCTTCAGAGAGTGAGCTGGCTAAACTAAGTAGCTAGCTAGGAGCGCCTGTAACTCAGCTGTCTAGTTCTTTAACCAGAAAGCATCTGGTCAGATAGGATGAAACCTGGGTCTGATTTACCTGATTAGAAAAAAAGGAAGCTTTTCCTTCCACTGAGCAGAAAAGTACTGCAAAGAACTATTGCGTGTTAGTGATGAATAAATTTCCTCAAGTAAAATTTTATTCTACTGCATCACGCACATGAAGTACACTATTTTTCCCTACGCAAACAGCAAGGTATTCCTAAAGAACTGTTCAAAACTCCTTACAAGAAGTCATTAAAAGCAAGGTTCATTACAAACCCTCCCATGGTATGTGTGGGCCTCAGTCAAGAGATGATCCTTATCACACCAAATAATCACCACGAGTCTGACCCAAACACCTAAAGGGGAGAAAAGGAAGCGAAATTCTCAAGGCAAAACGCATCTCTAGTTTTCTTGTTTGTATTTGCTGTCAAACAGATTGCTGGTTCTCCTTGCTTTCTGACTGAAAGACACAAGTTTGAAATATGAATATTCAAATTAAGAAAGTGCTTTTGTTCACCAAACTACATAAAAACTCTACAGAGCTATACCCGAAGCAGAGCTGACTTTGGGAGAGATGGTACGAGAGTTCACAGCTGGCCTGCAACAAGATTGGTGACCAGAGCCAGCCCTTGGCAACTTAACAGCAAAGTTTCCTTCTTTAAATGACAGAAAATAAACAGAATTCGGTGGTCTTTGTCCAGTTTCCTTCTCCTTTAAGCAGAGATTTTCTAACCCCTATCTTTCCAGTGCAGCTCTGCAGGAAGCGGTACATCTTTATCTAACTTCCCACTACATCGGTTCTCGGGGCTGTGAAAAAGTGGACCACCATTCCGTACGCAGATTCAGCTGGGCTTGTAATATTTCAGCTTGCTTAGAGACTTCTGGATTATATTTGCCACCAGTTCTGGAAATCAGACCACTGAGAAATACCAGCAAGAAAACATGTTTTTAAAACCATATTTTCTTCTGACGTTGAGAAACGGGGATCACTAGCCATCTCCAAACTAGCAGAGATCGAGACAGAACTCTTAAGTTCATTCTTCCCAACTTAAATTATGCTACAAAATTGCCCAGGCAGATCTTGCACCAGTTTTATAACTTGATTTTAATTCACGCTTTTGTTTAAACAAGCTCAACTTCCCATATGGACAAAGCTATAAAACATGGCTTGACTTTCACAGAGAACAATTTTCGTGCGCCCATTAACTTGACCGAGAGCTGTGAGTCCTCAGTATACCTGCTTATGAAACTGCTTTTTGTGAGATGACTAACTTTGTGCATATATATTTAAAATTATTTAAGAGGGCAGTGAGGTTATTATTCAAAGTCTTATAAATGGAATTCCTTGCACATGCTCCCGATGTTGGCTTCCGTGTGCGTTCTGAATTTACTCACAAAATATATCAGCACACCCAAAACTGGTTACGAGCTATTTTCCCTGGCCCCTCTGTTCACTGTTTATCATTCTTATGTGCAGAAATTGCTTCTGTGTTTTTCACTGCACAGGAAATGCCAGGCTGGCAATATGAGAAAGGCTTGCTTTTTAGCTCAATGTCAATTGTTGTTCCTTCCACGGTTACGTGCCTGTGGGCTGGATGTGGCATCTGGGTTAATGGAATGCTCTTACTCTTAGTATCTATGGTATCCATTTGCAAAGCCAGTTACTTTTCCAATCAAACTCCAAAAGGTAACAATGACAAAACAAAATGACGAAAGGAACAACATCATGAGCTCAGGGAATGAAAGATGTTATGCAGTTGGTCTTTTTTGTTAGAAACAGCTCAATTCCCAAATCTGCTGCAAATTAAGAACATACGCATCTCAGTTCAGGAACGGTAATGCCTGGTTTTCTGTCATCTTTCTTATGGCATTCTCTCCTGAAATTTAGTTGTAAGTGTTTTGACAGGTCTGCAATCTGATCTAAGAAGGAAAAGCTAATGTTATCCCCTTTGGGAATGTACTGTGCAGCGCAGCCATGAAGGGCAGGCCTGCCAAGCTGTGAGCAGCACAGTATTGCTGGCCTCGTCCTTCTCCTGCCTCTTTAGGAGAGTCTAACTTCTGTGGGGGCAGCGATCGAAGGGCACTGAGAAGAAATAGAACTCCTTGTCCTGCACGACTGCACAGAAACAGGAACAACCAAGATCTAGCAATTAACACACAAAAATAGAAGCAAACTCCTTGCTGTTTCTAAGGTTGTGCTGATATCATGTCAGACCAGATCACTGTAAGAGGTTAAAACGAGCAGCAGGTCTCCATGCAGCCAGTAAAAATGGTCACTTTCACCTATACAACAAAAAATGAGAGTTTATAGTGATGAAACCCCCAGATATATTAAAGGCTGTTTAAATTAATGAGAAGAGCCAGAACAGAGGTAAAGCTCTTTAATACTGAGTACTTTAATACCTTTTTATTTCTTTGCCAGTCATCAGTATTTGCCTACTCTAAAGCCTATAAATGATTATATACTAAAATATATTTTGATTCATTACTTAAAATACATTAAGCTATATTTAAACATTGCTATACTTTGATGTAAAACTGGAGTGCTATGAAAGGCTTCTCAGCATTACAAAAAACCTGATTCTTCAAGTTCATTTGCCTAATATATGCTGGCCATGCCCAGTGTCATGAGCCTCATCCTGATCTTGAATTTCGGTACTTTTTGATTCTCCAGAAAGGAATCCCAGAACGTGAAGCCTGAATCCTTAATTGAAGCCAGCTGTTACACAATAGCTCAACATGTGTGGGATTTTCCCACTCTGCGAAAATGAAAACTGGAATTGCTTTTTTTTTTAGGAGATTTAACGACCATTGTGGGATGGCTTCTTGTAAATAAAGGCAAAAAACTATCACATTTGGTTCACTCAGGTAACGTGAAATTGATCCCATGCAACATAGCCGCATATGTTATTTCATGCCTTGTCCATGTTATGGTTTAATTTACAAAGTGATGCTGCCTTTCTTAGCTTTCCATCTTACTGAGCTATACACTGTGCATATCAATATATTTGTCCTTCCAGCATCACGGTTTAAGCCCGTTCCTTAATCTCTAACACATGCTGGTACTGAAGTTCTGGTCCAAGGGCAGAGGGCTGGGCAAGGTAATGTGTTAAGCAGCAGACTGCCCCAGCAGAGCCTGTTTCTCTTACTGGGCTTCGGTGAAAACAAGCTTTGGCAGCAAACATTTTAAAATACTTAGAGTGTATACAATATTTTAGGTAATATATTGGTATGATAATGAACTATATCTGTGCAATTATAAAGAAATTGTCCGCCCTGCTGTTAGAAGCAGGTTCCCTGATATCCAAAAGAATATTCTAAAGCATGTTTTTCTTCAAATGTATTTCCTTCTGAATACCATGCACTGCGGAGTGCTTGGGGGTGGGAGAGGGCAGTGTATATATACACATCTATCGAAGCCTACCGATACATTATTAAAATACAGAAAAAAATAGCACTGAAATATATAGATTTCCAACACTATTTTGAACACAAGAAAATGGGCTTCAGAAAAAAAAAGTCTGCTCCACCAGATGGCATATAAAGGGTTAAAACCAATGGAGTATTTAAAAGTAACAGAATGTTTTCCTGTAAACTCCTTCTATGGTGTGATCTAGGGGAAGGTCCAGCTTAAGTGCTGGATGTTCATACAGGATTTCCTATGACTAATGCTGTCAGCATTCAAAACTTTTAATTTAAAATGTGGGCGTTGTACTCAGATAGGAAATTTACCATTTAGAATTTCTTATTCGAAAATGAATGAAAATTACTCTGAATTTCAGATTCATTTGCTGTACGTGGTATGGCAGCAGGAAAAAAAAAAGGAAGTCACTAAGTGGCATATGCTGGGACTGCCTGCCAAGCGTTTACACAAGTCCTTTATATCTGGATGGGATCCACAGGAAGCTTGTACAGGAAGGCCTTTTCCTTCCTTATTTTTGAAAAGCTTTGTTGGATGGAAATTATGCCAGTGAGTAAACGAGGGGAAGGGGGGAAGCAAACCACCATTCTGGTGGGTTTGGTGCCAATCCCTGCAAAACTGAAAGTCCTACTGAAGTAACAGTAATGCAACCTGTTGTAAAATTGTCCAACAAAAAAGCAAACCCCTGGGACACAAAATACATTGGATGGTTTTATTAATTATTATTATTTAAAAGACTAAAAAAAAAAAAAAGAACACAGGTACCAACTCAAAACAGCTAAATTTGCCAGTATTTCTAGCCAAGAGACTTTGTATTGTCTGTAGTAAGTTTGCTCTGAATTCTGTTGTAAGCTCTGACTGCTTCAGGTAAATTTTAGATAGTGGTATTTTACTGAATTAAACATGAAGCTAACATAGTTTGAGCTGTCACAACAATATCCTTTCATTTCTTGATGTCATGTTGATCTTATTTTCACTGTACCATATTCACACTTTTGTTGAAACTAAGCTTTCCTTGCTCTTATGATGCAAGGGAACAAGAAGGTTGATTGTCTGGCTCTTCTCTTACTGTATCTACTTCACTGTGCAAGAACTTCCTAAAAATCACTTTTTGTTCCTTAATCTGAGTCTTTTACAGTCCCTAGAGGGAATATTACTATTCTGTTTATATTATAGTATATAGAATCATACAATGGCCTGGGTTGAAAAGGACTGTAATGATCATCCAGTTTCAACCCCCCTGCTATGTGCTATTGAGCCAAAGACTTGGCTTCCCTGGGAACCATAACAGCAGAGAGCAGACCTACAGGTAGGCTACAATGGCTCTAGATCCCTCTTTAGCAACAGCCGTGTCAGCTGGCAGGAGTCCCAGATCTATCCCTGAGAGTCCTGTAAAGCCACAATGGCTATTTAGGCAAGGGGATAAGAACTAACAAACAAACAAACAAACAAACAAGGAAACAAAAACCCTTTCTCAAATAGGGAACCCTTCTACTGCACAGTAAAGGAGGCAGAAGTAAATAGGTGGATTTGATGACAGAAGAAAAATGGTGGAAGAGGAGTCTTTAAAGAGGTTTAATATAGTGTTCAAAGGAATAAGAGGAAAGTAGCACAGGGGACAATGGAAGACAGCAGAAGTATTAGGAAGAACGATTGAAGAGTAAGCAGCTCTGCAGTGGCTTTTGGTAGAGGTGTGCAATTTTCTCCAGCTGGACATTAGCACCAATCATTAAAAGCATGAAAGCTATTATTAAAAAAACAAAAAAGAATGCTGATATAATGAGTCAAGCGTATGCTTTGTGCACAGAGTAGCTCTGGCACAGGTAACAACCATACATAATCATCTGCTGCGAAAAAAGGCATTCCTAGAGGAAAGAAAATCCATGCTGATATACTTCCATTGCTCTCCTGACCAAAGCTGGCTTTAAGAAAGCCTATCAGTACAGCAAACATTTCTCTGCTTACAGTGGGCACTAAAGGAATAAGGAATAAGAAGTAGTTTAAGGAATAAGAAGTCTGAGATGAAAGCTCTGGTTCAGATGAGACAGTGCATGATTTGCAAAAGGATGGAAACTGAGGGGGCAGCTAGGTCATGCCTTTCCCCTGCTGGATGAATCACTCTTTGAATGGAAATTTGAGTAGGAAGACATAATGGCTTGGGAACAAAGAGCGCTGCCAGAATATCACAGGTGCAGCTGAACAGAGAAGGATGTTTTGGGATATGCCAAGGAAAGCAAACGCCATGAATCTGAAGGAGTTGTCAGGCTTCTGTGATTTAGGGAGCTACCCAAATCAGCAAGGGTGTTTCTCATGGAAGCAGACAGGAGGAAGGCAGAGCTCCTGATTCAGTGCAGCAATCAGTCCCTTCGTTTTTAAGCATAGCACTGAATTCAAAACAAGATAGGAGCTGCTCGTGTTTTACTAAAGCTCTTGAGACTCAAAACTTACACTCTGCTCAAGCACCTCTCTAGAGTTGAACACAGACTTACACGCTTTCCAAACTGGAGCTAAGAATACAGATGCTGGCATACAAGGAGACACAGAGGGGATGGGAACCAACACAGTCAGACAAAGCCAGGGGGATCACACAAAGGACAGGGGAAGCTCTGAGGATTGGAGAGAGCAGATAACATGAAAAAATCAACTCTCTGCCTCAGAAAGCCCTCCACCAATGTGAAATACTGTGAAATGGAACAAAAGTTGCTCAGCAAATTACAGCATTGTGGAGACTAAAGCACTAATAAGGAGGAAACAATACATGGCAGTGACTTGATAGCATTGCTATACTTCATTTGGATGTATAACAAGCATAAACACTCATAAAAAACAAGATGATTTTAACTAGATGACCAGGACAGGGTACAACTGAATCATAGTTAGGGTAAACGGGGAAAAAAAAGAAGGAAAAAAAAATATATGGAAATGGTTTGTATATATGTATGTATTTATTTCCAGAAAATAAAAGAAAGGGGAAAAAATGATTAAAGAAAAGATGTGTAATAAGCCCCTTGAATAATTGTCCAAAAACCAGAAAACTGCTATAGATAGATTTAGATAGAAAACTAGGATCTAATGGTAATAGATATATGACTAATAAGCAGAATTTAAATGAAAGCTATTTTAGCTATTTAATATGAAATAACTGATACCAACTTACTATTTCTCTAAATACAGAATTCTGGATCAAAAGAAGTATCAAAGACAAGACAGTAACCTAAAGGACTCACAGTGGACAACTCGGGGATCAGGGAATATAGGAACCATTTTCAAGGTAAACAGGGAGAGAGGCAAGAAGCAAAGCTAGAACATGAAAAGTAATTAAAAACATAAAAATCAGGGAGGACTAAAGTGACAGCTATAGTAAAATCAAGAGATGCAGGGAAGCTTTTCCAGGCCCAAGTGCTTCAGTTGCCTTCACGCAGCTGGAAGGGGGATTAGCTGAGCCCCAGTCACTACTACTTGCTCTTAGCAGTAGCTTTTCCCTACTGCTGGTGTTACTAGAACCTCACGTTTATCACCACTGACTCCAAAGATGCACTGCGTTTTTTTACAGAGTAATTATGAAATAGTTTTTCTGAACAGAATAAAAAAATACTGAGATGGTTTTCCGTGCTCAATTCAAAAGTTTCGTATTTCTTCACGTTCAGGAAGAACAACAGCCACGGAACTAAAATAAATGGATTTGAAAATTCTGTTGACGCAACAAATAAAATTTATATGCATAAGTGGATTCCTCAGAGAGAGCAAAATTTCAGTGTGTGCATGGGGAGACCTCACTGGCAAGACATTGTTTAGGTACACGTCTGTGCTACGTCTGATGCCTGACATCGAACCGTAATAACTTAATAAATAACAGCAATTAAATCTGCTTTATGATGGAGCAAAACATTATTTCCTTTCAAAGTGACATTAGCCTCTATTAATCTCCACAGCATTCTATAATAGGTACAAGCAATATTCTGCTTGCATGCAGCTGCCTTCTGTGGGAGACCTGGTGGCACTGCCATAGCCACCTTCTGGGAGCAGCCCCATGACTACGGGGGGGGGAGGGCAGCTAAAGAACTTTCACAAAGTATTTGCTTCTGTAAGGTTTCACTGACTACGTGTGTGTTCCCAGCTCAAAAACACACAGGTCTGTCTGTGTAAAATGTAAAAAAAAAAAAAAAAAAAAAAAAAAAACTGCTTGTTTTGAAAAAAGTAAAAAATAAAGCCAGTTTGCTGATCCCTGAAGATGCCTCAGCGTTTAGTTACTTTATACTTCTCCATCATACGCATTTAGTGCTAATGATTTGAATAACAACTTTCCATAAATGCTTTCTAATAGGGTTTGTTTCTAAGTTTAAATTAACATTGTGACAGTAAAGATTTCTGCAGAATAAGTGTGTATAGAAGCATACTACAATTCACCAGACATAAAAATGATACATTTTTCTTTTTGACCTTTGCATTGTGTAAACTCCATCGTACTAACAACTTCTCTGTTTGTTTCAGAGCAGCTTTTATTCTCTTCATTATGGTTTGAAACAAGAACGTTGCTTTCCCTGAGCTCTGTGAAGCTGAATTAGAAAGCTTTTTTCCTCCTACCTCCCCTCTGTAGCTTCTCAGAAAACCACCTGGCAAGTAATTCCATGGAAAGTTTTGGAAAAATACCTGGATCTGATTATTCAAAAACCCAAACAGAAAAAAAAAAAAAAAAAAAAAAAAAAAAAAAGCTTTCTAGGTAGTTTGGTCACTCTTCTGGAAATTCACTAATTCACACTGAACAAAAAAAAAACCAATCCTAGTCCTCACTTTGGATGATTTAGGTATATTAAGCTTCATGTCTGCAGCTCAATCTGGACACATGGTCTGCACTATCAGCATGTAAAGCCACCAGGGGCACGTTACTGATGGGTACTGCTTGCTTACAGTCACTCCAGGACTGGAACTTCAGAAAAGAATACGTTAATCTTTGGAAAAAGAACATTTTGCATTGTAGAGATGCAGCACTTAACATGATCTTTGCCTGTTTACAGTTGAGGAAATAGTATAGTGTTAGGACAACCTTTTTGTGCCTGGTATTGGAAATAAAGTATCTGAATTATTATATCAGCTGTTGTATTCTTACTTAGTACCATGGAGGCATCCATGCCTATTGGACAAGGCAGGGGAGCCGTGCTGTCTGCGAGGCAGCTCTTCAAGGACGGGCCCTGGCACAGGGGACTCTGCAGGAGCAGTTAGGGGTGGGCGGCGCGTGAGCTGCAGAGGAGATAAGAGGGGAACCCGGTGTGCCAGGCTGAGGTGCAGAACACAGGACTGGACGGATCAGCTTTCCCTTCCCTCCAGGAGGCCCCAGCTGGCGCACACGTCCTCTGTGTTTAAATCCCTGCCAGCGCAGACTTCCCAGTACCAGGAAGGCCCCAAGTGTCCCGGTCTACTCTTGACAGAAACCCGACTAAACACAAACAAGATTGCTCAGTGCCAGAGCTCCCCTTTGGACTTCCCTAATTCACTGCAGTTACTCTTTATGCAAAACTAAGAACTGAGCTTTCTCTCTCTTGCAGACGTTCTGACTAGTCAACTTCTCTTCCAGCGTTATATAATAAGTCAAGTACACTCTAATCATCACCACGAACACTTCTCACACTGCTGCTTCTCAGTCTAACTATGCCTAAATATAGTTCAACCTCAGCCAGCCAGGTCCCATTTAGATTTCCAGTTATCCAAAACAAAGCTTTATTCCCAAGCCGTTTTTATTAATGATGATGCCTTGATTACCCTGATATATTCCCCATCCGTCATGATGTTTAGATAATGATGTTGGCTTTACTATCTCTTAGAAACTGGTTATTCTACAGCAAATATATGTTTCCAATAAGCAGCTGGCATTACTGCAAACGATCGCCTTAAATGAAATTAAACTACACATTGGGAAATACGAAAATATCCCGGCGAGTGAAAGCGTGATATTCACGTTTGGCTTTCCATCAATTTTATCAAGAAAAAGCCCTGGGGAATACAAGCAGTTACTGGCAGTCGCTGGGTTTCAGCAGAGGGCAGTGAGCGCAGCGGTAGGTTCCTAGCGCAGGCTGGAGAAAGGCTGACCTCTGCAGGATCCTCCGGCCCACAGCGCTGCATCTGAGGCCGTGATCAGACAATATGCAAGGTGTACTATTGGCCACTTTCATCTTTGAGACGTTGAAATAAAGAAAATTAAACGCATGCTCGATGATGACATAGCAATATAAAATAAGCCCGAAAACACGGGCACGTGTTAATTTAAGGAATAAATGTTCATCTTTGAGAAGTCAGAAAACAATACTTCAAAGGGCCAAAACTTCAAAGCGCTCCGTAACTTCAAAGCGCTGCACCACTGTTAATAAACACACAGGACATGTCTGTGAGGGAGAAAAAAATTTCCTTTTTTAATGCTTGTGTAAACAGGGAACAGAGATTAAGCGATTTGCCCAAGGACACATGTAAGCAGCGAACCTGAGACTCTGCATATGAACAAAGTGGCTCGAGCCACGTCCCTCAGAGCAGCTACAGCTGGGTTCAAGCAGGCACCTGATGCTCCCCGATGGAAATTCAGCCAGCACAGGCCAAACTGCAGATCTTTCCTATCAGTAGCATCACCTGCCCTTTTTCAGGCCTGCTCTAAACAATCCCGTTGTTCCGGTATCCTCCCACAAAGTCAGTGCTGAATATGCACAGATCTATATAAACCATGTTTTTCTATGTAACCATACATTCATAGAGCTTTATTAACTGACCCGTGAAGAACTTTGCAAGGGAAAAAACAATCTCCTTGTGCCTCTCAGACATCCAATAAGTGTAAAAGATAATACTGAATGCCAAAGGTCTGCCTGAGTAAAACGAAATTTTGCCATTCAGATTTTCAATGAAAAGCTTCCTGGTGATCCGACACACATGTGGTCTCATGCACTTAATTAAAGGAGCAGAGATGCAGAACCTTAATATATTTCCCTTCTCTAAAACATTTATATGCCAAATAAGTAGAGTTAATAAGTTTTAAAGATATAAACAAAAAAGCATACTTCAAATGGCCAGTTATTAATCTCTCATTAATCCATACAACAACCTTCCCATATTTGCTTGACAAACGTGATCCTTGTTTTAACAGAGAATTTCCTCATGTCACCTCCACGCAAAGAGCTTTTTAAAAAATACATCCATAATTGTGATTTGAAGACTATGATCTGCATCTACTAACGAGCAATTGGCTGCATGCTATTTTCTAAAAGCCTTACACTGGCTCTAAGTAGACCTTGCACACGCACAGTGTTCCGCTGTCCCTCTCCACGGCCAGGGATGGGTACTGCACCTTTAGTGCCTGCTGGTTTATGAGCACAATTTCTGCACATTAGGAAATGACTGCCATGCTAGCAGGTTCTTAAAGAATATCACAGTTTATGGTTTTAATTTTTTCCAGGAGTTCCAATTTTCTGTGTGTGCCATCTATAATAATGATGCTGCTTAGCACTCACCATTCTCCGTTGATAGAACTGAAAACTTACCTCTGAGCGCAGTCAAGTATTGCTACCTCTATTTTGCATTGGAACAATGACAATGAAGACATAAAAATCCAATCTGAGCAAACTTTAAGTAAGGGCTATTACTTTACTCAAGACACCGATACATCTGAAGTACTTTGATGAGTCAGATCTGAAGACTAAAGAATTTGCAGGTCACAGGCTGAGTCGTTAGCAGATTTAGGAACACAATTCAGTCCTCCTGACTCCTTACAACCAACCACACTTTTCCATGTTATGTGTTAACAAGGGTTAACTAAATGACAGAGGTTTACCCATTCTTGGTGCAGTGCCCCTCTTTGCATTTCAGAGGAATTACTGGGCTTTTAAATTGGCTGGTCAGTTTGCTGACTTGGTAACTGGCTGGCTTTCAAAACTTATATTGAAAGTCTTGCCTTTCCTGGCTATTTCTTCAATTAAAAAAAAAATAAATTAGAATAAGTTTTGCAATCTGGCTTATAAAATAGAATAAGTTTTGCAATGCAGCTTATAAAGCCAACTCATAAAAAAGAAATAAATCAAAAATCTCATCAGTCACCCTATGCCTACTGTTAAAGAAAATACAAGCAAAGGTAGCAGGATGCAATAGAAAAGGCAGAGAAGAAAGACGCAGATGGCAAAATTTCCAGTTTGCTTTAATAAGGTGAAGCTGTCAGCTTGACAGCTCATTTTCCTAGAATGGTTTGAGCTGGAGGGACCTGAAGGAGCATCTAGTCCCAACCGCCCGCCGTGCTCAGCTCCAGCTCTTACAGAACTCTGCCATCTCAATTTCTCTCTCAATTGTTTTCCAAATCTGTAGATGGTTATTATTGTATCTCCTCCTCTCCGTGAGGGATTTTAAGACCACTAAGTTAAATTAATTTCAGCTAGATTCAAACTACGCTCACACTGAAGACTATGCGTACTCACAGATTGGAAGTCTCATTTAATTATACTTTAAATGTTTTGTACACACCTTGATCCACTTCATGGGAAAGAATTATGCTCCAGACAGACAGCAGACACAAGAATGACAGGCTTAAAGTTAAATACAGCTCACGGAGCAAAGCCTCATCTTGGAAAGACTGGAACACTTGTTACAATCAGCTGCCCTGTACAGTTTATTTTTATCTAGATCTTCATGTTTTTATTTCATTACATGACGGGGTTTTCACCTACAGGCTGGCAAAGGGTACTCTTTCATTTAACACTATACAAGTATGCAAACATGGCAACAGTAACCATGCTGTCCATTTTCTCTTGTCAGGTCTAAAAGCCTGGACAGCTAGGAACCTACAAAAAACAGCTTGGCCCAGAGGAGCCTGATAAACCAATACGTGCTATTCAAATATCAGCTTCACAAAAGCTTTCTTTTCCTCCCTAAATTTGGGCTAAAAAGCCTGGATGAAGCCTTCCAAATGGAATATCCTTATATATCGCTGGGTTTTGTTTTGTTATTGAGCCTCACTTGTTGCTAAGGAAGAGCAGAGATCAAGGGACTTCGACCAAACCTAAAGGTGAGAGAGTTTTGATCTCTTTCTCATTCTTCAAAGATTTATTACTGAACTACAATTAATGCTGGTTCAGAGTTCTATAAAAAAAAGAAAAAAATGCATGCAGTGATGTGATCCAACTTTGCACCTTCATATTTAACTTCTAACATCAAACAATAGTTCCGTTCTCATTTTGCTTATCAAGGTGAGCATGCATTCCTCCGGCCTATTTACCAATCCATATGCAATAGAAGTCCTAAGAACTAAAAGAGAAGAGCTAGTAGAAGGCATAAATGACCCCGACCATCTTCTGAGCTGCCTCATAGACAATGGCATCTTTGCCCCAGAAAAAATGATGGCCATGAGTTTCTACAGAACACGAACAGAAAAGAACTCTCGAGTTTTAGACATCCTGATTTCTCAAGGTGAACGAGCCTGCAGGCTCTTTTTCTATCCGTGTTTAAAGCAAGTGGAGCCAAAGCTTTATAACAAGATGAGGAAATATGTCAGTGAAGTAAATGAAAGCATCAGAGATGCCAGAAGACAACTGGTGGGATACTTACTTGAAAAAGACAAGGTTTGGTTTGAAAAGAGCTGTGAACAGCACCAAGAAAGAGAGAGTCCTCGAAGAAAGAGACAAGAAGGGGCTACTAAGAAGAAAGGAAAAGAAACTCAGCTTTCAAGAGCAGCAAAACCTAGAAAACATCATTCTGATATTGGCATCTTTGACGCAGCTGCTAAGGGTTATCTTTCAGAGTTAGAGAAAACATTAAAAGATGATGATATTAATGCACTAAACTCTTCAAATGAAACCCTTCTGCATGTTGCAGCCACTGAGGGGCACCTAACCATAATGGAATACTTGATCAGCAAAGGTGCTAAGCTGGACGTGACGGACCAGAAAGGAAGAACAGCCCTGCACAGGGCTGCTGAGAAAGGCCATGGTGATGCAGCCAAAGTGCTTCTCCACTGGGGTGCTCACATGTACAGTTTGGATAAAGAAGGCAAGACGCCACTTCATTTGGCTGCACAGAATAACCACAGTCACATACTGAAGATGTTCCTGAGAGAAGAGGCAAGAAGCAATGGGAACAAGCGCAGCTTTTTGCACATGGCAGCTCTTAAAGATGAAAGCAGCCTGGCAAAAATGCTTTTAAAGAGTGGTGCCTCCATCGATGGGAAGGACAAGAGAGGACAGACTGCTCTCAGTTATGCTGTTTCTCAGGGCTTTGAAGACACTGCAAAAGTACTGCTGGAAGCTGGAGCCAGTGTTGATTCCAGCGTGGCCGAAAGAGCCTTCAACAGCAACCACCCATCCATCTTCAAAATACTGCTAGAATATTCTAAAGATCTGCCATCGAACGTAATGAAGTCAGCTCTTTTTAAAGCTGTACAGAAAAATCTGCATGCTACTGTAGCAGCTTTAGTTGACAGAGGTACAGATATAAATGCCTACAATGAAATGCAGTACACTCCTTTACTCCTGGCATGTGAAACAGACAAGGCTGAATCTGCACAAGTTCTAATTGAAAAGGGAGCAAACTTGGGAATAAAGACCCCCGCTTCAGACACAGCTTTGCACTTGGCAGTTCGGGCTGGGGCTGTCTCCATCACAAATCTGCTTCTGCGCAAAGGGATGGAGGCCAATGCGACCAATCAGGGCGATGAAACCCCACTCCATGTTGCTGCACTGCACAACAAAGGAGCATTAGTTGGCCCGTTAGTCAACGCCGGGGCCAAAATTAATGCTGTCACTAAAGAGCTTGTTACTCCCTTGCATACTGCAAGTCAAAGAGGTAACGCTGATGTTGCCCAGCAGCTGTTGCACCACAAAGCCAACGTTAATGCAAAGGATAAGCAGTCAAAATCACCTTTACATTTTGCTTCGGAAAGGGGAGACAAAACAATGGTAGAGATGCTTCTGAATGCTAATGCTGACCCCAATGCACAAGACAAGGAGAAAAAGACGCCCCTGCATGCTGCAGCTCTGCGAGGCCATCTCAGTATTGTTCAAGTTCTGCTAGCTAAAAAAGGCAGACTCAGAGATAAGGACATGGATGGATGTACTCCTTTGCACTATGCAGCCGTCAAAGGAAACACAGAGGTTGTAAAAATTCTACTGACATCAGGGAAAAATAAGAATATTGATGACAGAAATGTTTGGAGGAAGACTGCACTGCATATTGCAGCGGAATATGGGCACAGTGAGTTGATAAACCTATTACTAAGCTATGGGGCAGCCATTAATGCTATAGACAACAATAAGGATACTCCGTTGCATTGTGCTTGCAAGGCCGGTCACTTACATGCTGTAAATTCCCTCACCAACTGGTCACAAGGAGAAAAAGCCAATTTACTAGCAGCTAACAGCCTCAGAAAGACCCCACTGCAAGTAGCAGAGTTTAACAAAACAGAAAATCAGGCTCAAATTGTCACTCTTTTGAAAAAGAAAATGCTGATGATAAAATAAATATGTAAAGGAAACATTCATAAATTTAAATGTAGAATCATTCTTTAAGGTAATTTGCGTAGTGCTGTGGCTCTGTGTGATTGAGAATTGTATTAGGACAGGCAAATTAAGTTTGTAATCAGAGGAGACCATGGAAAACGGGATCTTAAACATCCCATCAAACTTTGGAGTACTGATTACTCGTCTGCTTTTCTCATGAATCTCATACCTGGGACCTAAGAAGTGGCAGTCTTAAATGCACTGTGTATGACCTCCTGTAGTATAAATGATGACTCGAGTCTGCATAGATAGCTTAGTTAAACACCACATTTTTAACTAGCCATCTATTATGAATAAGGAGACATTTGTATCCTCAAGGATACAGAGCATAGAGATGCTGGAGTTGATAACACTGCAGTTTGGTTTGTTCAGCTCGGGCAGAACTAACTGCAAAGCACTGCTGACAGATTGTTCTGCCCTCCCTTCCAGCCCAGCCACACACGCCTGCTCCAGGCTAGATGTGGGAGCTGAGCCAGCCTATTCCACAGCTACAGCTGAACAGAGGGGAGAAGCAGGACTACACCAGCGTTCAGTATCAGGCTGTACCCGCTTTAGACATCTCTGTATGATACCCTGTCGCATGGCATTAACATAACCTAGAACTTTAAAAATTGATTTGCATAGAATCACAGAATCATGAAGGCGGGAGAAGACCTCTAAGATCACCAAGCCCAACTCCATACCCCATGTCCACTGACCACATCCCTCAGTGCCACAGCCCCACAGTTCTGGAACATCTCCAGGGATGGTGACCCCACCACTCCCTGGGCAGCCTGTGCCAGCGCATCGCTGCTCTTTCTGAGAATAATTTTTTTCTATCTTCCATTACGCCATTTTGTTAGTTTTGCATTTTTAAGTAGAGATCATGAGGACAGCCTACTTATTAATTTCACTTTCAAACTGATTCCAGCACGGAATAAAAAGGTTGCAACAGAGCATGTTGGTACAAAGCAATGCACTTGCATTGCCACCTCTTGAAACAGAAACACTTTCTGGAGTTGATGGCGATCAGTTCCTTCACAATGATAATCAGCCCTCATACTTCTCACTTCCCCTCACTGTCTAGTTAGAAGCCCAATTATCACAAGGGACCAAATACTTGTCACAAGATGAGACACAGGTTTAAAAACATGGAAGAATAAAGCTGTGATTTATATCTCCATATCACAGGGAACTTGAATTAAAGCAGCACAACACTCTGCTGCTGTCGCCTTGCACAGGAATGCCTGCGTGGTTGGAACTACACAGCATGAGGCTAACAAAACTCACACCTACAGCAACATGCACTGAAAAACCAGCCCTCCTCAGTCAGTGCACTGTGGGCCAGGGAAGACCAACCAGCAGGCGGGTCTCTGGCCCTCACCGTGGCTTTATAGAATCACAGAATCATTAAGGCTGGAAAAGACCTCTCGGATCGCCAAGTCCAACCCCACCTTGAACACCTCCAAGGACAGTGACCCCACCACTCCCCTTGCAGCCTCTGCAAGGGCTTGACCACTCTTTCTGAGAAGAAATATCTCCTAATACCCAACGTGAACCTCCCCTGGCACGACTTAAAGCCATTAACTCGTCCTGAATGCTTCTCCTCAGAGCACTCCACCCCCAAAGAGCCGGCAGCAGCCCCAAGCACCCCAGACCAGCTCTACACCGCGCTCAGGCCCACTCTTCACCCCTCCCCCTCCCCACACCGCACCCCATACGTTGCCCGCAACCCGCAACCCGCAACCCCCACCTCGCCCTCAGCTGCCCTCAGCTGCCCCCTCCCCGCCCGGCGCCCCGCCTACCCAGCGCCATCTCTCCGCCTCCACCCGGCATCTCCTCAGGGCGCGGCTTCACCTCCGAATGCCGCGCGTGCGCGCGCCGCCGACTGGGCATGCGCAGAGCGCTTCTCTTCTGCCTCGTCTCGCGAGGCTTTGGCTAGTCTCGCGAGAGGTGCGAGCCTTCTGTCATGGCGGCGGAGGAGCCAGAGGTGGATGTGGAGGGGGATTCTGCGGCCGCGCCCGGGGAAGCGGCCTCAGGGTGAGTGAGAGCCGTGCGCGGGCACGCTGCCCAGCCGCTGCGGGGAGCCCGAGGTTCTTTGGTTTGTTCGGCCCGGAGCAGAGGGGGCTGAGGGGCGGCCTCATGGCGGCTGGAGCTCCTCACAGGGAGCGGAGGGGCAGCGCGGAGCTTTGCTCTCTGGGGACAGCGACAGGGCCACAGGGCGGTGAGCATGGAACAGGCTCCCAGGTAGGGGATAATTCACAGCTAGAAGATGTCTAACCGTCTTCTGAAGTGAATGGGCAGCGATTTTATGTATTTCAGCAGAGGAGGGGAGAGGAATCACCTTCTGACAGAAACCAGACTGTGTTGCTCTGGAGTGGCACCTCCTGCTGCCACTGGTAGAGATAGGCTGTTGGGCAAAGGGCCCTGCTGAGCTGACAGCAGTAACGTTGGTTTCTTGCTGTACACGAGGACGTATTCCTGTTTGCAAAGAGATGTGGGAACTGGTGGCACGAAGCAGTTCAGAATATAGGTGAATTTGTCTTCAGTAGCAATGCAAGGCATAGAGAGCTAATGCCTCTTTACCAAAGTCTCAGTGTTCTGGAAGCAAAGATTTAGATGACAAGTCATTACATAAATGACTGCGTGGTTTTTGCTACATTAAGGTAGAAGAAAGTTGATTAGTGGTAGTCTCCTAAAAGTGAAAAGCAAATATTGATAGGGGAAGGTAAGCGTAATCTGAAGTCTGTAAGAGCACTGACTATCCCATATGATAAGATTCTATTAAACCTCTTGGCAGTAGGAGCTATCCTCTGCAGGAAGACATTATTATTTTTTTTCCTTATAAGGGGAACGTTCTTACAAGGACGGAGAAATGTTAAGAGGGGATAACAAAGTGAATGACACTGTTAAAAAGATAGCTCTCTATATCATCCATGAAATTCTGGTATTTTTCTTTTGTATACATTTTGCTAAATGCCTCCTATTTTCAGCGGTTCTGGATGGGACTTCTCACTGTGCAGGGTGTCAGTGGTGTCTTGTGTAGTTTGCAGTGAGATAGGTGAGATGTTGCTGTCCAGAGTACTAACAGAGGTGACTTACTGAAGGGGATTTATGCTATGCCTAATGGAATGTTATAAAAGGATAACATTACCTGATAGTTTGCAATGTATGACTTTAATCATGACTGAACTCATTCTTCTGTTAATGGTATAGTTACTAATGATGCATTTATTTTAACTCTTAGAGCATTCCTTTTGATTGAATATATTTGTGGTTTTGAATATGGGACTTTTTTTCAGAGCTCATGAAAACTCAGCATCAAGCTTACTGCAGGATCACTACCTTGATTCATCTTGGAGAACTGATAACAGTCTTGTAAGTAATTTTTAATTAAATAGTGCTTCTAAGAAGGTTATTGCAACTTCTGTTTTCTCCATTCTCTTACCTCCGCGTACATCCCCTTTTAGCTTATTAAAAAGTGTTTTCTTGCTTATTTTCAGAAGCTATTTATGTATTGATTCTTGATACTTAAAT
Source organism: Numida meleagris (assembly GCF_002078875.1). Classification (NCBI taxonomy): domain Eukaryota; kingdom Metazoa; phylum Chordata; class Aves; order Galliformes; family Numididae; genus Numida; species Numida meleagris. Next base: position 26,485,762 of record NC_034415.1, on the reverse strand, counting down.
AACAGCATTACGGAATCCAAAGATTCAAGAATGTTTGTGTTGTTTGCAGCCGTGGACGTTGGACAGCAGCATTAGCGAAGAAAACAGGGCTGTCATTGAGAAAATGTTGCTGGAGGAGGAGTATCCTTTTTCTGATTTGCTTCTTAATTAACAGCCCAAATTGTTTGCTTGTCAATGTGACAGAAGCACTGTCACTTTGTAGATGCATTGTAGGGAGTTAATTTAATCATATAGCCACCTGTAGCTCCTCCTGATGCTAGTAAGTCTTTGGCTTCTTCACAATCCATTGACAATATGTATCCATAGCCACAGTTACATTGTTTAGGCGCTGGAAACAAAATGTTCTCATGTGGTCAGTCCAGAGTATTAAGAATAGGACTCCAAAGCTTGTTGGCTTTGGGCTGGCACTGGCACTGAAAATAGTGTTCCTTTCCACATCAGCTGCTTTTTCAGTGCCACCTCTGGCATTGTGCTGACACAGCCATAGCAAACCTCATCAAACAGTTGTTTTTGCTTAAAAACTCTTTTTTTTTTTTTTTTTTGCTGTATTGTTCTTCATTTGAACTGTAATACTAATTTTTTTTGGTTGTTTGTCTACGTGCATGTGAGTTTAAATGAGTAGAAACAGCAATGTTGGTTTTTTTGTTTGTTTTAAGCAATTTTGCCTGAAATAGATGTTAGTAGAATTTCTGGCATAAGTTGACCTCAATAGATTATGGTATTATTTTCATGTTCTTTTTGTGATTGAGTAACTCTGAGTAATAAATAAGCAAGAAAATACAGTAATTTTCCCAACATAATGAATCATTGAGCATTAAACTGAAAATGGATATGGCATTGGTACAAAGAAAGTTACTTCATTATGGTTTCTGTGTCAAAAAAGCAAAAGCCTGTTGTGGAAACAGGACACCTAGCTCACTCCAAGTGAAGTGAGTGTGTGGATTCAGAAATCAAGTATCACTTCCATCTGTATTAAACTAGTAGGAGCATGTGAAATTTCAGTTTTTAAAGGCCTACATGCAGCACTTCTACAACTGGATTGTTATGAAGCAGTGTGATTTATAAAATGTTTAGAATTCTCACATCTTTGATACTTTGAAAACTTTCTTAGTAGCAATTTCAGATATTATCTATCAAATAAATCACTCTCTGAGAAGATATGGCTCAGTCAAAAGGAAGCAGAAAAAAGATCTGTGAAAAGGTAAGCTGTGTTCTGGAAGAAATTCTCAGTTAGATAATAAGAAATTAGTAAGAGATTTAAAAGCTGGTCATTAGCAGATATGTGCAGTTATATCACATTTACTAACCTTTAATTTCATTCTGTTTTTTTATTTGCAGTCCTCATAAGAAAACTGGAAAAGTCATGTAAGTACATCTTCATAGTTGCATTTTTCAGTCTGGCTTCTAATTTTTTTGTTAAGTTACAGAGTGCACACCCAAGAATGTTGGCTCTCCAAAGCTATTTAATGGATCTTTCAGCAGACAGAAATGTTGTGTGTAACAAAGACCTGTAGTAAACTAATTTGTTTTGTTTTGTTGCTGGTTTGTTGGCTTTTTTTTTTTTATAACACAGTGGTCCCTGTGGTCCCTTTAATATTAAAAAAAAAAAGTGCTAATTCAAGTTGGCTTTCATGGTTGTCTTGAGTCTTCCTTTGCAATGGAGAAGCTGACACATTTCTCAATCTTATCAGCCAAGTTTGTGCTTCAAACAATACCATGAGCTTTACATGAGATGCTCAGTAGTGCTCTTGGCAGGAGTTGTCTTCAGTTACTGGGCTTTGAGAATATATGTTTGAGAAACCACTAACTCATTTCTTTTCTGTTCACAGGGTGCGATCTCCTACAAAACCAGCTAGCTACTCGCTGAAGTGGACATCGGAAGAAAAAGAGCTGTTTGAACAAGGACTGGTATGACTGTATTTACGTGTCATGCTCTGAATAGAAATCCTTAAGTTATCTTAAATAACAAACTGATCGTAAATAAGCGTGTTATATTTAGCTGCTTCTGCTTGCATACGTCTAATTTGTTAAAAAATAATTACCATATGTACTCAGAGTGTATTTATAAATCGGATTTAAACTGATTAATTGCCAGAAATGTCTCTGTGTGTTTAGCAGATTTTGTTCACTTGAGACTGGTTACAATTTGAGATCACAAAACGTCTGAAATATGTAGGTTCCTGAATTGCACAGCCACACTGCTACAGTTAAGCATGCTTTAACTATGGAAAGTGTAGCGTAAGTCAACTCATAGAAGTGAACTCCTGCAGCTAGTATTGTAAGATCTTCAGAGATTATATGGTTGTACAATGCTGTATGCAATAGGGTTTGCTTCAGCAAGTGTAAATTCCTTTTCAGTAGGATTCCTTGGGTTAGTAAGCAACGGAATTTACAGCATGTCTACGCTGAGTGAAGAATAGCAACAGTTCTTACTGCTGGATGCAGTGCTTTTCTTGGTGTGATACGATTAGTGAGCTTCTTGGGTTCAGCTGTTCTGTTTGTGTGTTTGTAATGCAAAACTGAGTTTTTAAACACTTCTTGGGTATACATTGGAATGTCTGGAATGTTAGAGGCTGGGTAACTTCAGTTTGCTTTGTTGCGCTAGGTGAAATTTGGCCGCCGCTGGACAAAAATTGCCAAGCTGGTTGGGAGTCGTACTGTTCTACAAGTAAAGAGCTATGCTAGGCAGTACTTTAAGAACAAGGTAAGCAGACTATTTCAAGTAATGTTGTTGTAAAGTTAGTTTGCTTTTAATCTGTCTTTTCGAGAAGCTGCTGTTGAAGTACCCAGTCTTTTTATCTCCATGCCCAGATAAGTAGAATATGCTTATTTGCAGATTTAAACATGGAACTAGTCCTGATTTCAAATTCTTAGAATGATTTTGGTATCTTTATTGCTTTGTCAGCCTGTCAAACACGGCACCTCAGAGTGTCTGTCTGCTGTTCAAGTGAAATAGGTCTGACTATCTGGGAAGCAGGGGGGATTGTTTGTGGGTTTTTTTCCCTTCTTAAAATATTTTATCCTTTCCCTAGGCAAAAAATGATGATTCTGAAAGAGAAGAGCAAAGTCAGTGTGGTAGCAGTGTTCCCACTGAAGATGGGATAAGGGTAGAAGCAGGGTCAGCTGGACACTTGAGAGGCCGTGCAGACCCTAACCTGAATGCAGTAAAAATTGAAAAGCTGTCAGATGATGAAGAAGTAGACATAACTGATGACGTGGATGAACTGTTTTCTCCTACCTTCCAGCAAGATGTTGGAAAATCTGAATTACCTGTAATTTCAGAAAGTCCAGCTGAAGAAACAAAAGGAGCAGAGCATGCTTTTCCAAATGTTGGACACAGTTCTGCTGTTTCTTTACTGAAAGAGGATCCTCAGAATACCAAGCAACCCACAGTGGACACGTTACTGTTTCAGCATGTTGCAGCAACGTGTTCTCAGCACGTGAATGGTGATAAATCTGTGAACTCGGATTACCAGCAATGCAATAATTTCGTAGAGACAGCTGAACAGGGTAGAACAGGAACGTCTCATGGTGCTAGACAAATAACTGACCAAGAGCTTACTGAGGAACAGAGAGACCTGGCTGATAACGGACTGCTGCTTCATTCCCCCTGCCAAGTGGATGAAGATCATCAAGAAGAAGCAGAGGCTCTTAAACCACCTGATCAAGAAGTGGAGGTTGATAGAAGCATCATCCTGGAAGAAGAAAAGCAAGCTATTCCTGAATTCTTTGAAGGGCGCCAGGCCAAAACACCGGAGCGTTACTTGAAAATTAGGAATTATATTTTGGATCAGTGGTAAGATAAATTCATTTCGCTTATTTCGCTAAGTCATTAAAATCACTCTTGCCCTGCTTCGTTGTAGTTAAAGCAGTACAAACGGGTTATGGAAAGAGTAGGAGTAATTTTGTAGCAATATTCTAAAGATTATCAGTGAATGGCTCTGAGTAGTGGTGCTTCTTTCACCTCTTCCCAGTTCTGGGATTCTGGAAGTATTTGGAAGCATTATGGAAGTTTTTGTCCTATATCAGAACAAACCGCTCCTGTTTTTGTTATGTTTCCTTTCTTTTGTTTTTGCCATCCAATATATGAGAATCTTTAGTTAGTTTCAGTGAATGTTTCTTCAGAAGACCTGACTCATTTAATTCCTTAATGATAACTATAGTACTGCCTACGTGAAAGAGCAGGTAGAAGAAACAGCCTATGCGAGAGAAGATAACGCTGACCAAATAATACATCGAATTAAGAATCAATTTTGAGTGATGCTTGTACATTTGAATATTTTATATTCCATCTCCAAAGAATCAGTTTAAAGAACCTTAAGTATTTGTGGTAGCAGGCTGTGAATGTACAGTTTGCAGTTCTGTTTTGTGTGCTCATTGGCTGGGTTACTTTACTTTTTAGTAGAAAGAATTGCCAAATTTCACTGGGTTCTCACTGAGTGGTCTCTATGTTGACAGCTTACTCTAGTATCAAAGAAACTCTGACATGCCATATTGGGGAAGCGTTAAGCTCAAACAACTCAGTATCAGTTTAAGAGCAAGTGATAAGTGCACAGACTGAAAACTGGCGTGCTTATTTCACCAAAGATGCTTATGATTATATGAGCTATACAGAGGAATATAACACAGACATTCTGATTTTGGTTTAAAAGAATCACAGCGCTTCTGAGTAATTCATTGCTTCCTGGCATGTCATGTTGAAGAGTTTGTTTTAATGCACGGAACATACATTTTGCACTGCATGAATATGAATGTGTACTAAGAACCCTAAAATAAATTGCATACGTTTTGTGAAACTTGTGTTTTTGCTGTGATTGCTCTGCACAGCAATGTGTTGTGCATGCATCGGGGTAAAACACTGTCTCATCTCCACCTGTGCTTTGACTTGTGTTCTGTATGATGATGTGTTGTTCTCTTTTATTTCAGGGAGAGGTGTAAACCCAAATACCTGAATAAGACCTCGGTACGTCCGGGCCTGAAGAACTGTGGTGATGTTAACTGTATTGGACGTATCCACACGTACTTGGAACTAATAGGAGCAATCAACTTTGGCTGTGGTAAAAGAAAATACTTTTATTAGAATGGGTTCAGAACTTAAATTTTAGCCAGCGTTTGCTGAGACCACCTATTGATTATCAGCCTTTTTTATTAAAACAATTATTTTCATGTGAAGAGTAGACGTGAAGGTTAGTAGATACGTCTTCAAAAGAGAAGCCTAAGTTAATTTGATTGAAACACTTAGGCAGAACCATGTCAGTGCAGATGATCTAACTTCTCTGTTTTCTGTACTCTTAATGTCCTAAATAGTAATTGTTTCATTTAGGTTCTGTAGAAGAGAACCTTTGTGCTTTATTTACTGTTGTCAGGTCCCAAACTATAGAGCTGTAGCCTATTTGGTGTTAATATTATACCGAGAGCGTACTGCTCGCACACATTGATCCTTCCTAGGAAAATCTAGAGGAGGTTATAACATAATTACAGCATTATGGGTTTCTGGTTTAACACAAACTAATGTTCTCACTTGGTTTGATTTTTTTTTTTTTTTCATACTTGCATATACTGAACACCAGATGGTGATGTGTTTCTTTCGTGCTGTTCTATCTCCTATGGTTTTTTTGCCCCAAGACCTGCTGGATCTGAAAGTTTGTCCTTCTTCCCCCGAAGACAGAATTCAAGTTACTGTTTCTTTTCCTGCTTCCCCATTTGAATCATAAGCATTTTGTAAATAAAACAGTCTTCAACCTCTAGGCTACTTTTTTTTTTAACAAGATTCAAATGTTGAAATTAATTGGTATGTTAAAAGTATATATATTCCTAAAAGTTACTGTCATTTGATACTCAGTTTTAGAGACTCTGTATAGGGTTGACTTTGGTCCGAAGCTGACGGACAGACACCTAGGTAGGGAGGAATGCCCTACAATAAATCCTGCCTAAAGTAGAAGCTATTTCAATTGAATTAATGGAAGGAAGTTTTCCCTTTTTAGAAATGCTGTGGTAGTGAGAGAGAACTATATATAATCTCTCCTCAGTATGACTGTAAGAGCTGTCTTCATGTTGAGTTTTTCCTTCCTTTATGGCTGTCACTTCAAACGTTACTGAAGTACAGTGTGTATCTCTTGTGTTTCCTGTAGAGCAGGCTGTCTATAACAGACCACAACCAGCTGATAAAACACGGTCCAAGGAAGGCAAGGACACAGTGGAAGCGTACCAGCTTGCTCAGCGTTTGCAGTCCATGGTATGTTTTGGGGGACAGAGGGAAGAGAGTGGGGTAGAAAAAAGCATTTGACATACAGGTCTTTTCAAGCCAGGGCATTTCAGGAAACTCCTTCTCTTGTTCAGTCTGCAGTTCCATTAGAGTGCACTTCAGTTCAAGTATCAGTCTAAGTAGAAGTTTTGTTTTCTGACAGGTATCTGTTCTCTTTTCTGTTCTCTTGCACGGTCATTGCCCAGCTACTTAACTAAGGATTGTTACAGTCTTTTCCCTGGAGTCCCAACCCCTCCCTCCCCAGCTCCCCGTAATTTATTAGTGTAAATTAGTCAGAAAGCAGTGGAGCATATCAATAGAGTGTGGTTAAGTTGCTTGTGTCTTAATCATCAAGTGTGCTGGGTATGTGATATGACTTACTGAGAGTCTTATGCACGCAATTAAGCACAGTAGTAACTCATTCCTAATTAGATGAATTACCAAGGCTTGCCAGATTTGATGTTCATATTTACATGTAATGTAGCATTTTGAAGTACTTCATAGCAAAATTCATCAGTTGATGAGAGGAAAACAAAATCAATCCCATTAAAAGAAAAAAAGCTTTGTGAAGAACAGTAGCTTGCACAAGACACACACACACTGGTTGAAGGCTTTCCACATTGTGCTCTAATTTGTGGTTGGATAATAATTTGCTGTTGCTGTCAGGGATGCTGATGTTCCGTGGAGCATCATCCAGGTGTTTTTCTTTACAGCCTTAAAAACCTGAGAACTTCACTGGTGATATTTCGTGACAGATTGTGAACTACTCAATTCTGCAGAACTCCAGGGTGTTTTCTCTTTTCTGGAAGTGTGTCACAGTGTTAGTAAAGCTCATGTGGCAGTAATCTTTTGGATGATGTTCTTACAGCTGATTAAACGCAGCAAAGGCAGCTTCTTTCAGGAGTTTGATCCTTGATTCATGTTGATTTTCTTGCTGCAGCGTACAAGAAGGCGGCGAGTACGAGACCCTTGGGGAAACTGGTGTGATGCTAAGGATTTGGAAGGACAGACGTTTGAGGTAACCTGTTTTTGAAACTTCATTTACATATGTGATTACTGATAATTCCTAGCAGGTGGTATTGCTTGCTGTTACAATCAATCCTGCAGCTGTTACATCTGCTGATAAAGTACTTTGGTGTTTACAAGGGTGTTCATGCTGTGAGCGTGGACTATACAGTTCTACACCTTCAAAGCTCATCTTTCACGAAACTTCATGAGCCTTTAGTTTTAGTTATAGAAAAATTGTTTTTGCCTCAAATTCATTAAGTGCTTTATGTGGTGGGAGGTGGTCTAATGCAGTGCTAAGGTTAAAATATCAAATCATCAAGGATCAGGAGAAGCTGAAATTAATTTCTGTACTGATTCCTTTTGCGTGTAACCTGAGATAAATCGGCCTTATTTTGCCACATGTTTCAGTTTTATTTAATTCAGATTTGCCATGAATCTGTTAGGAAATCTGTGATTGTCAGTAACTTTCAGGCTGTGTGATTTATCTGTGGCTATTGCTCTATATCTTGAGCAATCCTGTAAGGCAGCAACTGGCAGCGCATCAGGAGGGCGGTGATGGCGAGAATTCATTCAAGGCATTGAGACATTCTTAAAATTATTTTTTAGCATCTGTCTGCTGAAGAATTAGCAAGAAGGAGAGAAGAAGAAAAACTTAAGCCTGCAAAAGCTTCTAAAGGTTCAAGACCAATAAAAAGGTATTTGATGAACATGGTGTTCAAAAATAGATCTTCTAGAATTAAAACAACTGGCTTGCATGGTGTCGGGCTGGAGCACTGCAAATCATTAGTATATTCCTGGTGGTTGGAAATAACATGGAGCATTTCAGATGTTTAATGTTGAAACTCACAAGTGTGGGAGGTGAACTTCTATGTTTGGTGGAAGTCGTCCTAGTACCAGATGAAAAACATCCAGTGAGGAAATCCTCCTCTTCTTGTATTGAGGAGACAGTGGGAAACTAGGAAAGTTTCCTGACTGTCCTACATCTTTAGAGAAATTTTCTTTCATTTTATAGTTCCTTTGATCCCTTTCAGCTGATACCATGCTGTTTATTCACTGAAGAAAAACAGGTACGTATCTACGAGTGAATATCAAGAATGCTTTATTTAGTTACATTACTTCTATTGTACTCATTATCACGTTTGTGATTTCAGGAACCTTTTCAGGTGAAAGTGTCTTCAGAAGCACTTTTAATAATGGATTTGGTGAGGATGAAATTTTATCTTTCAGAAAGCTGTGATGTACAGGCTGGGGGGGAGGGTTGTTTTTATGGGCAACATGGTTAGATTTAGCAATGAAGTATGTAGTTTTTGAATGCTGTGCAGTTTTTGAAGATAGCATTGCTTTATGGATGGAAGTGTTATACAGATGCACTATAAACATGCATGTGAGTAACAACCAAACATAACATTCTTATTTACTTTAAATTGAAACTCTGGCTATCTTAGCATCTTTAGCTGTCCTAAGTTTTGCTTTTAAATGTTGTTGAGAAATTACTGAACTGCAACTGTGAAGCCAATGTTTTCTATCAATTGCAAATCAAAGCTAGGAGAAATTATACAGCTTGAACCTTAATAATTGTTTAATATCATTTTAGCACTCACATGTGTCTATGGCAGAAGTAATAGGGTTGCTAGGTGGAAGATACTCTGAAGCTGATAAAGTTGTAGAAGTAAGTGTTTATCTTTTTTTCCCTTTTCCTCTACGACATTAAAACTGTTGTATTTGAATTGATGTAAATGTTATTTCTTCGGGGCATCTATTTCAAGCGTATTGAAGTTGATGTTAATTACCATAATCTTGAAGTGTTGTTTATGCTTTTATGTTAAAGTGTTGGCTTGTCAGCTCTTTCATGAGGAAGATCTGGCACACGACTTAAAGTTCTTGAATTCTTATTGCACTGATTAAGATTTCTTGCATTTATCCATCTGGAGGCTTTTTTAACAGGTTTGTGCAGCAGAGCCGTGCAATAGCCTCAGTACAGGACTGCAGTGCGAGATGGATCCTGTGTCTCAAACACAGGCCTCAGAAACACTTGCTGCCAGAGGATACAGTGTTATTGGGTGGTACCATTCCCACCCAGCATTTGACCCCAACCCGTCAATACGGGATATTGACACTCAAGCTAAATATCAGGTACTTACTGGTTTGTACATTAATAATAAATAAAGAACCAAAAAAGCCAAAACCCTTAAAGCCTCTACGGTATTTACAGTGTTAATGCACATTTCTGCACTATTGCATGTTAAAAGGATGTTCATTTTTCTTTTTTTTTTTTCAGAGTTATTTCTCCCGGGGTGGTGCCATGTTCATTGGAATGATTATAAGTCCTTACAACCGAAATAATCCTCTCCCGTATTCTCAGATTACTTGTCTAGTCATCAGTGATGAGATCAGTTCTGATGGCTCCTACCGTAAGTACTGATAGTTTACCCTTTGTTTTAACTTCTCTTATCCCTTGGGATACTAAGGGGAAAAATATTGCCTATTCTTGAGCCAGGACTTGAAAAACAACTATATGTTGCTAGGGAAGGACTTGCACTATACAAAAAGAGGAATTTCGCCCAAAGGGAACTCCTGCAAGTAGTCCTTGCTGTTAGGAGAACAGTGTACAGGCATGAATAGATAGAAGATTGTTTTTGCTGTTTAATGACATTGTAGTATTTCTCAGAATCTGGGAAAGAAAGAGAGGAGTCAGAGCAAGGTATGCTACAGACAGCATCCACTTGAGTATCTGAGAAACTCTTTCATGTGCTTTACTTGAATTTTGTAAAGCAGCAAAGTCTCCTCTGATAGAGGAGACCAAAAATATTATAGCAAAGACTTGGCTGCTGTAGTGGTGGAAAATTCTTACTTGAGTAACTTAACATTCAGAAAGTCAAAGGATCAAACGTGCCAGCTGTCCAGGAAAGTGCAGATATAAAAGATGAATTACCAAGCGGATCTTAGAAATGGTGCTCTGGCACAAATCTCAACTGAAGAGAGTAAATGACTGCTTAAAAATAAAACTGATGTTTCACAAAAACAGGATGTTTTTCTTTCTTGAAGGGTTCAGAACACTTGATATAAAATGTTTGAAATTTCTAATGTTGATCAGGTATTCCTCTCATAACCTGAAACTAATCTGAGGATAAATCCCAGGATAACAGAATGTGGTTATGGTCTCTGCCTCTTCTCTCTATTCCTGCGTTCTCCTGTTTTAAGGCCTCATTTCTGTATCCAAACACGAAGATTTCCAATGTTCTTGGCAAGGCAGTAGATAGAAGAGGCCATATGATCTGACAGTTCCCCTTCTGTTTTTTTCCTGTGGGCGTAAGCAAGGAAGACCATCTGCCTGGAGACTTGCTTCATAGCTAAGTTGGCCACATCTGTGCAGTCCTTGCTGTCCTCATGTTTCCCACCTGTGCCACTCCTATGTTGTGGAGTTAACATACATGGAAACATTATCTGGCCTTAGAAGTAGATGTTTTCTTGGTCACGTACATTTTCCATCTGAGATGACTTATTATTTTGGTTTACCTCCTGAAAACAGCATCTTACAAAGTGGCATCTCAACTAGCTCTTGGGACACGTTACACTGTAGTGGTAGTGCCACAGTTCTGTGCCAAGGAACAAAATGATGAGACCCGTAGATATTTCTGCTGGTGCATTCAACTCACAAGCTATTGATTGCTTTATTTTCATTTACACTGAGGTCTAGCTTGAAAGTATGCAATTTGTCTCATTAAATTCTTAGGCTCTTGGAAAAGTGTTTTTGTTTTTTTTAAATGACTAACTAAAATTCACCATTTTCTCTCATTTTTTGGTATCTGACTTTGTGTTTTACCAGCAGTTCTTTCTGAATGCTTCCTAAATTTACCCCCTCCACACCTCTATGCCTTCAATAAACTAGCTGAATTTCTTCCTCTGAAGCCTGGAACGGTAAGCAGGCACTTCACCAGCCAGTTCCTGCAAGAAAACCAGTCTCTTTTTTCTTTCTCATTTAATAACCACACAGATCTTACAGAGACTTAAGTGCTACTAACTTAAAAGAACTCAATTCGTGTTGCCATTTTGCTGTTACCTTGTGGATTTTTGTGTGAGGAATTGTGGAGGACAGGAAGGAGAACAGACCCCCAGTGAAATTAAATTTCCCATCCAGAATATCACACTTCAGCATCCTTAACACTAGCGAGTGGCGGGACCTGAAGATAGGTTATTTTTTTCATGTATATATAAAAGTCTGAAGTGGTCAATATTCATGTTCAATTTATTACAGGCCTGCCCTACAAATTCGAAATACAGCAGATGTTGGAGGAACCTCAGTGGGAATTAATATTTGAAAAGACAAGGTGGATAATTGAAAAATACAGATTCTGTCACAGGTACGTTTGCTTTGTAATGTACTCAGTTTAGAATTTCTGCATGTTTATTATTGGGTTTCAATTAAGACATAAACCTGCTTTTACCTTTCTACTGCTTTCTTTCTTTTCTTTCAACAGCAGTGTCCCCATGGATAAAATTTTTCATAGAGATTCCGACCTGACTTGTTTGCAGAAAGTAAGCTTGCTGCTTTTAATTCATAAGTTTTGTAATTTAAAGTTTGTCTGTTTGGTGTCATCAGGTGTCACACATTTCAATATTAGAGACATAGACTAGTCCCAGTAAATGACTTCTGTGGTACAGCGTGTTTGCTTACAAAGACAATGAAAATAAGGATGCTCGCTTGAGAGAGCTGGGGATAACAGTTACAGACAGATGCTAAATTTTAACCTCAGTTTGGGGGAGAATGGATGGTAAATGAATAACATCTCAGCACGCTGCATGCTTACAGTGTGAGAACTGCACACATGTTGAGAGAAGATTTAGACTTCCTAGTCCTTTACTCTGTCAGTAAAGTAGAGCTGTACTGTGTTTGTTATACATAAGTGAGAATTTTAATTTTCCAGTCAGCGTAATCATTGCTATGAGGTTCTAAACAACTACAGCTGTAACACTAATTGCTCAAACAAGACAGAAAATCTGCCCAAAGCAAAAGGCATAAACAGAAAACATACACAATAATTATCCACGGTTCTTTTTTTTCCCCCCCTCGCAATGTGGCTTTGCCTATAAATAGCTTACATCTGAAATTGAGGTGGTGAAATTCTCTTGAATTTAGCTGTCGTGTAATTTGTTTGAAAGAACTTAATTTACAAAATAATACACGCCCTCTGCAACAGACTGTCAATTCTTTTTGGTCATAGCCAGTTATTGAGTAGTAACTGATGACAAAGGAAGATCATTAAGTATTGTTCCTTTGTGCTTTCATAGGATATGGCTCTTTTTCGAGCATGTTTCTTTTTCTTAAAGGCCCAGTGTAGGGAAAAAAATCACCCACTTGTTCATCTGTATCTGTTCTTTTCAAAAACTTGTGTTGTTCAGTTGATCTTAAAGGAAATAATTAAAAATCAGTTTGAAATGTGAAGTAGCTAGAAGGAAAATAAAATTCAGGAAAAGAATGTTAAAGTTTCGTTTTCTCTTGACTAGCTGTTGGAGTGCATGAGGAAGACTTTGGGCAAGGTAACAAACTGCTTCATTGCCGAAGAGTTCTTGACTCAAATAGAAAACTTATTCCTCTCCATGTATAAGAGTGGAAAGAAGAGCAATGCTGAAGAAAACAAGAATGAATGTTCAAGTGAATTGTCGATGTGATGGCTTAAACAAAACAAGTCTGGATTATTATTTTTTTTAATGCTTATTTTGCCTTCCATTTACTTTTCCTCCTGGCCCCCATTATGTCAACACTTCCAAAATTGTTACCCATTTTAATAGTAACCGTTCAAGTATCCGGTGTCTTTGTATTGTTATGGTTCAAAGATACTTTGAAAAACTCCTAATGAGCGTGATCTGACTACACCAGGAACATTTACTATTAACCTTTAGAGAAGCCAGGTATCGCAGGGTTAGTGAATTATACCCCAGTCTGCCATATGGGAAGAAGGACCAGCTGTCAAAGAGAGCTGTGCTTCAGTCTTCAAGGAGAGTTCTCCCTCTCTCGGATCATTAAGGTTGGGAATTTTGCTTTTTTTTTTTTATTTTTTAAATGGGCAGGTATACATCTGACACTCAATTAATTTGTTAATGCTTTAGAGAGTCTAAGGTCAAATGAATTCACAGAAGAGGAACTTAACACTTTACTGAATGAACAGTGTGCAGCTCTGTGGAGCTTTTTGGCATGTCTTTGCCATCTTGCTTTTACGTACACATGAGGAAGGCTGGCAAGTTTTTGTCTTCTTATTACTAGTTGTGCTTGTTTCCAGTGGAAATGTTAACTCCTGTTTATGACAGGTTACAGTCTTTCTGATCTTCCGTTCTACAGGAAGAGAATATATTTCTCTGTCAGATCATTGTGATTTGCCCACTTCTATTTGCCAGTGTTTCCTGTGGAAACGAGCACCTCATTGATGACAAGCATAGAGCAACAGACAGACAAGTATGTCTTTTTTTTGTGGGGGAAGGCACACAAAGTAAACGTGCTTTAAATTTTGCCCTCTAAATCACGAGGAAACTTGACTTATTACTATGTATGCAGATTTATCTTGGGCAGAGTTTCTTAAATCTGTTTAAAATATATTTGAAAACGTGAAGCAAGTCAGAACTTGAGTTTATACTCACAGGGATAACAGTAGACTTGATTCTTATCTGAAAAATACATTGTGTATGTGTATCTACTTCTACATCTATAAATGGAATTTTAAGATTTTGTATGTTTAAATCTTCAGCTTTTCATTTTTAAAAAAAGAGATAAAGCAGAGTTTGAAAAGCTTTAAAAATGTAGAGTTGTGTCCTAATGAGGGAGCTCCTTTGCAGAGTTCAGAATTACTTTTTTTTTTATCGTGTCTTACAATGTTAGTCTCTGTTTCTGAGTGGAAGGTGCAGAACGTGACTGTGAAATCATGAGCGGTTGACACTTGATGGTTCTCTCGGTGCACATTCAAGGATTATGGTCTTGAAAATATTGGTGACTGTTCTTTCCCTTCTCTGTCATATGTGCTTGTGCACAGGTTTAGATCATGCTGCTGTGTATCATTTACAAACTTGGTGCGTCCATCTACTTAAGGCATGCTGACTCTGCGTATATTCTAAATCATCATCTTTGGGAATTCCTAATTAAAAATACTGCATGGCTTTCTGCATTTCTAATCTAGACAACGGTCTTGGTAACAGAGCATTCTGTCCCGAGTTAGTTCTGGGATGTTCTGCAGTGTGAGGAATGCTGCTGCGGTTTTGCGTAGGATACTCTAGAAGAATCATTCACTATGTATTGTATGTACTAAATCTTGTAATTCTCCTTCTATAAACTAGAACTAAATTTCAGCCTCATATGTTACAGCAGTATGAAGTAGATACCGTTCTTTGTCCATATACATAGATGTCAGTGTTACCAAAGTAGTGGTAAGAATGTGCTGGCTGCTCTTCTGCGTAATAATTAAAGCGAGTTAACGTAATACAGTTGTATTAATTGGATTTAAGTCACATTACGTGAGAGAAGTTTTGAGTAAAATATACTATTGAAGCAGTTCAGATCTCCGGAGAATACTGTGCAGAACTGAGCTTTTGATATGCACACTCACAAAGGCACCAGGTTTCCCAAGGGTGATTCTCGCACCTCAGGTTATCCACTGGCAACACTTCACAGCGTAGGAAGGGTGGAGGGGGACCCAGTAAACTGCTAGTACCACCATAATCCTGTACTACCGCACCGTACGGTATGGGAGTTGGAAATACTGTATTTGTCATGCCAAGTAATAATTCTGTGGGCAGGAGTCATGGTAAGAAATACTCTGCTTTTTGTCATTTGTTTCTGACTTTGTGTCTAATGAGTTTGGAAGTTGTGTGCTCCTGAGAAGATGTACGTTACTAATACTGCCACTTCTGCTACCAAACACATTAAATGCATTTATCGGGAAGCTCAGTGGTTTTTAACCAGCTATTCTTATGTTAACTTTGTCTTAGGACAAATATTGCAGGCTAATGTATTTTTTGTTTATATAAGACCACCTGTTATGTCTTGCCATGCATCCCCTCAAGAGAGGGAAGATGTTTGAGCAGCAATTGGAGCAACGGAATTTAAACTGGAAGAGTCACCACTGCATCCTAAGATATAGCTTTTGTCAACGTTGTTTGTGGCCATTTCTTGTCTGAGTCCAGTTTTGCTACCCCAGTTACCAGCAGTGCTTTTTCACAGCTATTTCTATCTTGTGTTCATGGGGAGGATGGGGGGCTTGTCCGTATTTTTTGAATATTTTTTTCCCCTTTTGCTCATTTCTTTGATATTCCTGACTGATGGTATCCAAGAGTCTATTAATAAAGACTGAATATTCTGTACTTCAGAAGATGTGTTCCAAATTTTTAATTGCTTCTTGCAGATAAGATCTGCTATTTCTTCATTTCAAGCCAAGAAGAATAAAAAACTGATTCAGCTCAGTTTAATACCACTAGAGGGAGTGTGGGTACAGTTGATACAGAAAAGTAAACTACAGAATACAGCTAAGATGATTTGTCATTTGGAACTAAGAGCTGGAACTATTCTTACTTATGGATGCAAAATTGTGGTCAGTGATTAATTTCTGTGGGCAGTAGCTTGTATCTTGTTGCTTTCATTCGTTCTTATGAACTCTCTGCTCCGGTCTCCAGAAAATTAGCCAGGGATGGTCTGTGGCAGGGATGCTGAGATGGTAGATCTGTATTTTCCACGCTATTTTCATAGAAATAATTCTAGCATCCTGGCTGTAGGATCACTGAAATAATATCATGCAGTATTTCTCTCGCCACCACAGGCACCCGCTGTGACTTCTAAAGGTGATCATCAAGTTATCTTTCCAACTACTAGATGCATCACCCAAATTTCATTCAAGTGTGTTGCTTATAACTCTATTCCTGCTGTGCTAGCAGAGAATTTGGTCTGCTCGGAGTTGCTGGGCTAGGAGAACATCCAGTTGTGTAGCAGAGAGAGGAGCCGTGCAGGTGAGAAGCAGAATGCACGCAGGCATGCCGCACTCTGTGCAGTGTGCCACCTGGGTGCTGCAAGGGAAGGAAACACTGCCAAGGAAACACACTGCTGCAAAACCTGCGAGGGAAGCAGGGGTGTGCGCAGCGCGGCTTCAGAGCCAGCACATGGGAAGTAGCTCGTTGTTGGCATCTCAGGGAATGTGGTAATCATAGTTGATACTGAACAAAGTATTTAATGGCCTAGATAAAAGCATTCTGGTTGTTTAATTGGAAATGTCTTGCTGTTTTACGCAGACCTACTGCCCTATTTTTATGAGATTTAAAATTGCGCAGAAAAATTGTTTCCATGGAAGCAGAGATCGCGAAAGAAATAACACGCTCCTGTTTCCTGCAGGATTCCTTTTACAGCCTGCTGTTCCAAACAGTTAACTCTTGTAGCACTGTTACAGTTTAGCACGGATTAAAGGAAATAACGATAACCAAGACAAGTCCTTGAGGGACTCTGTATATATACTTGACTTATGACTTATTTTTTTCTTTCCTGCCTTTAAAGGAATTTTGTTCTCTGCACGTTTACAGAGAGAAAAACCTACCCGTGCAAAAAAAGTTAATGGAGAAGTATGCACTTTTTTAGCAAATGATGGAACTCAGGGAAGTTTGAAGTTATTCCTTCTTTCCCCTTCTCTTGCCTCTGTTCTACGTTCTTCTTGGTGACTGGTGTATTCTAAAACCACTGCTGCGTGCTTAGATCCAGCTTTGAAGGAAGCAGCAATTAATGCAGTTTTTAATTAAGGTAACAGTAGTGAGAATCATCACCAGCAGGGAAGTCACACCATCTGTTTTAATGGCCTATCATTTTTCTTCCATACATTACTTCTGAAAAACCACTTCATTTTTCTGTTTCACTATGTGTCTGTAAAAAAAAAAAAGGAGAAACTATCAAATGATGATGGCAGGCTGAGACCAAGGCTGAGCATCATGTGAGGAAAGTACTGTTACCCAAAAATCTTCACTCAGTAAAGTGCTTTGGAAGCACAAGGGCAGCTCAGCTCTCAGCCATACAGAAATTGCTGTACTTCCTTTTGAATCTGGTTATGAGCCATAACGTTTTATGGCTGGTGAGGGTCTGTCCTCAGTGAGACACCTGGGAGAACAAGAACAAAGCCTACTCTCTCTGAAGTTCATAACATCAAATAAAATTAAAGGCACGACGTGAGGATGTAGTTGATAGTTAAATAGATTTTGACTTTGAAGGAAGTATATGGATTTTACATATATATATATATATAATAGGTAAAGTAATTACTTGGAAACAAAAATGGCAAAAGAGTTAGGATGTGGTAAGCTACTGTAAAGAAAAAAAAATCCTCAAGGTGGAAAACTGAAATACCTAGTGATTTCATAAATTTTTTATCAGCAGCTCACAATGACTTCCTAAAACTCTTCAATACTGTTATTTTTATCCTAAAGGAGGGGAAGTGAAGAGGCGCAGTAATGAGCTACAGGTCTGAAAAGGAGCCAGGAATGATTTAAGAACTTGCCTCATCTTTGCTCCCTTAAGTAGCATGAATTTCTTTGGCTTATTTAGAAACAGGAGTAGGTCTGTCTGCAAAGTTTGTCTCCAGGTTATGGAGTGACAGGGAGTGTTTACATCTTCAGCTTTAATTTCAAACCAATACCATGTTATTAATGCTCATTGGTAGCCAGCGTAACTTCCCACTGTTCATATACTCACGAGTTGTCATTCCAAGCAGCGCTGCTCGCAGTGATTTAAAGCAGGTCAGGCCCTTGGGAAAACAATAGTACAGGCTAAAAGAATTGTCTGCAAGGCAGCGCAGGAGTTGTGCAGATGGGAGAATGGTGCTGTATGCTGCTGTTCACAAAATAATGATTTATAAAGCGTCTGACAGCATTTGACAAACAGATAGATGACTTAATGGTAACTGGAAAACGTGGTTTGTGCTTTGTAAATCATCATTAAGACACTTGGGAGCTACTGGAGCGTACTGTGATAGGCATTACTCAAAGTTCAGACTGAAAAATTTCTTCAGAAACTGCTAACAACTTTGTAAGGGTAATAAAAGCTTGAAAATTAGCATTAATAGTACTGCTTTGGGATGAGTAGGAAAAGAGAGAAGCTTTCTGTAGTGGAAGCTGAGATTGCTCTCCTATGCTAAGTAAAAGTTCATCAAACTGATGAAGTGTTTTTCTACCTGTCACCTGAATTGGAAGCTACTTCAGGGTTCTGTTAGAGCATACATAAAATAAAACCTTTTGGAGTTTTATACAGATGTGAAAGTAGCATCTAGACGGTGGAATAATTCAGAAGTTACGTGACGTAAGAGGTAGGAAAAATGACAATGAAAGCAGAGGAGTAGGATTGCCTCAGATAAGGAATGGGACTCCTCCAAAAGAAAAGGGAGAAGTTCCTTACAGATGCATTTGTCTGCATACTGCATAAAAATCCTGAAGAAGGACGAAGGCGAGGTGAAGCCTTGTCTATCTATAGACAAGGCTATATATATCTAATCTATAAGGGAAGCTCAATGCAGGAGCTGTGCTTCGGGTCTGTTTTTGCCTCTTCCGCATTGCTCCCTCACTAAGAGGGATGGCAGGCATCTGGGGAATCAGTGCTGCCCACTTAGAAGTGACAGATGAAAGTGCAGCTCCTCTGGCATCTGGGCATGAGAGACCTGTTGTTTTAGAAGAACTTGTTTGTCAGGTCTGGTTTGAACTTTGAATAAAGGAGCAGCGTAACAGCATGTAGAAACAAGTAGGCTCCGCTAGGAGATATAAGCTTGAGACCATGCTTGTTGCCACTTCCGACTATACCCGCACGTTGTGCCTGCGCTATGGAGCTTCCGCTTGGAGTTATGCTGGGTTTGATTCTGATGCTAACTTCATCAGCGCAAAGCTGTACCTGCGTGACCAACAAGTGGACGCTATGTGCCCAGGATGCGTCTGGCAGCTGCACCTGCAAGTTGGTAGGTTCAGATCGTCCAGTAGATTGTTCAAGGCTGACTTCGAAATGCTTGCTGATGAAGGCAGAAATGACTGCCCCGAAGTTCTCCTACAGACGCCAGATTAAGCTGCTGGATGGTGGCATTTACAATCCAGACTGCGAGGACAGTGGTATCTTCAAAGCCAGACAGTGTGATGAAGCTGGTACTTGCTGGTGCGTGAACACAGCTGGAATAAGAAGAACTGGAAAGAGTGACAAAAATTTGATATGCAATGAACTGATTAGAACAAACTGGGTCGACATTGAACTGAAGCACAAGGAAACATCCCATTACTTCGAAGCTCCTGATGTAGCAGAAGCCCTGAAACATCTGTTTGAAAACCGATACAAACTGCAACCCAAATACGTCACAGCTGTTAAGTATGATTCCCCATTTATCCAAATCCACCTAAAGCAAAATAACTTGGAGCAGCACGATGTAGATATAGTTGATGTAGCCTATTATTTGGAAAAAGATGTCAATAATGACTCTGTGTTTCATTCTGATAGCACATTACATGTCTCTGTTAATGGAAAAGCTCTGGATATTGAAAAAATACGCATTTACTACGTTGATGAAAAGCCACCAGTGTTTAGCATGAAACAACTGCTTGGTGATGTTAGCGCTGTGGTGGCAGCGGTGATACTGCCTGCTGGTTTTGCCATTATTTTGGGGATTATGCTGTGGCAGCGGAGAAAATATAGAAAAATGGAGGTTCAAAATGCATGTGAAACACAAGGACAAGCTCCACAGTTGCTCTAATCTGGAAAAAAAACCCTGCAACTTCAGCCACAAGGTAGAGGTGGGGAGGGCAAAATAAAAATAATGAACAGACTCTATGTATGGGAATGGATTGAGAGTTTTTCCCCATTTTCTAGGAACGGACAGAGCACTCGTTTTGAATTATTCTAGCTTAGAAAAAATGACTTTGCCTATAAATTAATTCAGGAGTTGGTTGCTGAAATCTGGGACTGGAAGTCCCAGTTCAGAAGCTACAAAAAGTGCAATAGATATTTTGCACAGATATAGGATACTTGCTCCTGTACTGCAGACCTCCTTCGCTTGCTTAATATTTAAGCCAAGGTTCTTTACGTGTTTGTTTAGAGCAAAATAATAATAACAATAAAAACTGTAAAAAAGCCTTCAAAGTCTCTGGAACTTCTTTTTGTCAACAGTTAATTTTGCCAGTATCTCTAACCAAATCAATTGCGATAAAATACTCTCTATCACTAAAGGCTTTGATACAGAGTTAAGTGTTAGGAAACAGTACCGCAGTCACTTCCATTTGCACAGGGCCCTGCTTCTGAGTTTGTATGTGGGTAGCACTGTGAGCTATTCCCGGTTGCAGGTCCGACACTCTCATAGCACAGATCTCTTGATCCCACTGTAAGTTAACCTTGTTTTTCTTCCCAAATTCAGATAACAGCTTTCTGTCTACCGAAATTTCCCTTGCAACTGTATCAGAGGAGATATTTTTCAGTCTTTAACAGCTTCGCAGAACTACTCCATAATGCTTCTTCTGCACAAGCCAAGAAATAGAAAGCTCTATTTGGTAGAGCTGCAAGGGGAATTTGAGCAGAGTGTAATTGTTGGAGTTTTGCCAAGGCACTAGAGCTGGGCGTTGCTATCTACTCATCTACTGCAGTCGTCGCCACCACAAAGGACATTTTAAAGAAAACGATGCCCGTGGTTAGGTGTTGAAATATTTGCAGTTATGTTCTCCACGTTGTGTATGAATGCCCGATGTCCCCATCAACCTCTTATGGTTGCAGCCAAAATGAGAATGCTGCACACAGGTGTTCCAGCAGGGTCAGCTCTTTTGTTTCATTAATGAGTCTCAGCATCAGTTGTTTGTCATTCTAATAACAATCAGTAATGTACTACTATTAAACACTCATCTCAGATTCTGCTGTAGAGTCCAAAAACACAACCTCATCCCAAATACAGAAATCTGTCTAGGGGAATGAAAAGGAGACTAAGAAAAGAGTGAAGATACTTTGGCTCTGTTTCTACCTGTTTATTATGGAAGGGGAGTAGACTTGTAGGGTTTGGGGGCAGGGGGTGTTATTTCTGACAGCACACAGCATCACTACTTCATTTCTCACCTACTGGAAAAACATGGGATGGGCAGATGCATCACTTTTCCCCCACATTTTTATGCAGTTGCATTAGCAACAAAATACAAATAAAAAAAAAAAAAAAACAAAATAAGCATAACCAATGTTAATGAGAGGCTGTGTGCTATAATTTATCTGCATTATATAGCAGAGGGTAAAATCATTTTAACTATGCAGAAGTATCTGTTGCCTAAATTATGTTACGCAGTTCCAACTGGGAAAAGGCTGCCTTAGTTTGAAAGGTGAAAACAACTACTCCCACAGAAAGAATCCCTGGCTCTACACTACAGTTCTGAAGAAGCTAATGCTGCCCTTTCCATACAGTGCTATCTTAGTTCAACTGAATAAAGTGGGCTTTAGCCTTTCCTTTTACCTTTTATTTTAAAAAACAAACGTTTTTCTAACCACTGGAGAGCTGAGGGAAGTGCCCGTAGCAATGCCCGCTTTAGAGCAAGGAAATGAAAGATAAGGATTCATGGAGAAATTAAAAGCCTTTTAAACTCTGTTCCCTCTGTCCTCCTGGTGAAAACCATGCCTGCTTCTATATGCAAGTATGCACTCAAAGAGATTGGCACGTAACCCCTGCATTAGTTTGCAAATTATTGGTGTGTTTACGTGCAAGTAGGTTCCCATACCTGTATTTAAAGATGCACATAGCTATTATTATTTTCTCTTCTTTTGGAGCAGGCAAGCCCTAGGGAAAGGTTGTGGCAGCAGATCCTACACTTCAGCCAGCCTGAAGCCTGACCCAGCTGTTACCAGTGGTGCCACAGTCCCAACCTGCTGCTGTTCTGGATGACAAAGAGAATCCTCCCCTTGTCTCATCTTTCCCCAATTAAGACTTATCTCTGTATGGCTGTTTAGACTGGGACTACAGCAAGAGTAGTTTAACTACTACTGTGCCACATCATATAAACACACCCCACCCATCTCTTCTTGATTAGATGATAAAACATTAGCATGTCTGTGATGGTGAGCGCTTCATGGCAACAAGATACAAAATCCCCCCAGTAGGTCCCTAAAAGTATGAGAGAGTCACTTACTAATGATTGCTTAGATACTGAAACCACTTTTTCAGAGAATGAAGTAACAAATTGACCTTTCCTTCATTTCTCCTTAACTGGACTGGTTAATGCTATTGAACTTTCTTCCCTGTGCAAGTATACAGGTACAATTCCCCTTTCCAAACCATTTCCATTGATTTGTCTTAGGGTTTAAGTACTGCCATTACCTATCTTTTTATGCTAAAATTAATCCTGAGTTATTGCAATTACTTTCAGAGCAGGAAAAATCAACTTCTGGCATTTATATAACTACTCACAGCAGCTCCCAACAAAATTCATTGTACTGGTTTTTATCTGGTTAAAATTTCATACACTTTAGGCAGCCTGACAATAATCACATCTAATTTTCATGCCAGTCCTTACTCCCTGAGGGATAACACTCTTACAGTCCTACTCCAGCACAAATCAAGTACCACAGAAACAATTAGGGATACTTCATATTATCTAAATGAAAGAATGAATGAGAATGTACTTAATTTTCCACTGAGATTTTTATGTATGGGCCCAACAATACTGGTTTTGCTTGAAATAAATGTATTCGTAAAGGCTGAGATCAGGAATCTCAGCATTTTTGCTAGCCTGGTTTTATTCAGAAAAGTCTAAGTACAACTACTAAGTCTAAGAACAACTACAAAGTAATTGGATGTGGCACTGAAAATGTCTGAAACCATTATAATGCACAGCACAGAAATGCTCAGAGCTGTTTCCCCAGTCTTTAGCACACATCTGTTGAATTCTTTTCCCATCTTCACATGCTCTTTTCTGTTGTTGGAAATATACTAGCTTTACAATTGTCTCAATTCTGCTGAAGGGCTTAAGTGAAATCTTCAGTACAGAAAGTTAAGGAATGCCCCATTTCTAAGTCTCTCTAAATAAATTTTCTATTTCAGAGATCTAGTAGAAAAACCCTGTGGTGTTGACTATTTTAACCAGGATATTTTTTACACAGGTTAGTTGCTTGAAAAACAATTTCCAAATTAAGTGCAAGAATTAAAAACTGGAAAAAAATACCAAGTGATAGATTCTCCGAATTTCTGCCAGTTTTGCAATTACTAAGCATTCAGTTTGCACTTTCAAGTGTAATGCTTGTCAGATACACCAAACTGCAGCAATATGTAATGCTGGAGATCATTTTTGTTACTTCAGATATCTTAAGTGGCTCAAAAATCAGAAGCTCTTCAAACGTACTGGATCCAGATGCTTACATTTGGTTCCTTAACTCCAAGTATCTTGTCTGTATTTATACTACTCTGAAAAATAGCTAGTGCACTGTGCTCTGGACTGACTAGAATCCTGGGCCAGCAAGGCAGTCACTGGTGTGAGTCAGTGCAAGTCTGACAGACAGCACTAAGCGATTCCCAAGAACGCTAGTGCTAAATAAATGACACTACCAAGCAGGGAAACGAAAATCAATTTGTTAGTAGGAGGGGATCCAATAATCTTTTGTGGTTCTTACTGAGTCTTTTATTAAAATATTATAAAATAGCAAGCAAATAAAAGATCACTCTGCCTCTTTGCAGATGGAAAGAAAGGACTATACTGAATTTTACAAATTTTATAGTCCTGCAGTACTTTTCCATTCAGTTGAGTAATTTCATCTTATAGATTGTAATTTTTTTTTTTTTACTACGTTGACAGTGTATAATAAGCAGAAATAATTATTACTCATCAACAAAGAGATAAATATCTACTAGCATCCATGGAAAGCTTTGTCAGTGGGACAAGGATGAGTTGGTTTATACACATTAGTACGCAATACAATACACTCAGTGGACTGAGACAGGATCTAGTGAACAACATTTGGAAAAACTTCAATAATAACGAAGTGTTAACTAGTCTTTTAAGTTAACGTGAACTCCTGGAAATTCTGCTGCTCAAACAGGCATAAGTAGCACTAAATCCAATATATGACTTGCAGAAGGCTAATAGAGTGTATAGTTTCTGCCAAGACTTTAGCCTGTCACTAACGAGCAGACGTGAATTACTTTGAAACTTGAATGACAAAACCATCAAAAATGAATACTGTACATTTTAAGTAACAACTTTTAATTGTCAGGATTAAAACTGGTACTAGGAAGACATTAGCATGAAAAGGCTTTCACTTGACTATACACAAAATCTTTAATGTTTATAGTTACTCTCTTTTTAATTACTTTTATTAGATTTCATATTTGGCAACTGGATCTATCTTTGTGGTCAGCCCTGTTCCAAACAGGGGGTTCTACCAAATTACCTCCAAGAGATTCCTTCCAGCCTAAATCACTCTATGATTCTGCAACTCAGAATAAAAGATTGGTAAGAAATCAATTTTAGTTGCGATGCTCTTTGTAACACACAATCTTCTCACTAAAAATTGAAAAAAAAAGCTCCATCTCTATGAGACAAAGACTCAAAAAACCAAAGACACTGTGATACTGCCAACTGCTCAAGCGAATAGTTTTAAACATGTACAAAATTCCATTCATTTTAGTATGACTACTTAGAGTAATACACAGATACTGAAGGATACATCTTCACAGGTCTTCTGGTCTTCTTCAGAAACACAAATTACAGTCTTTCTTTGAAGAGATGAGGCTAGTAACAAAATCTCAGCACAGAAGTTTCTTTCCTTTAAAAAAGTTACATGCACATAGAGTCGTTAAAATTTAAGAGAAGCCATGGTGTAAATCACTAGATTTTTTTTTATTATTTAAACCGGCAGTTTGGAGAAAAATACCACTTTATAAGTACCCAATTGCTCAACTGCTTATCAGATTTTCACAGATAAACATTTCATGTCGGCATCTGAAAGAAAGATCCTATAATTATCTATGCCGTATTTGCTGCTTGTCTGCTTTGAAATCTTAATTATATGTGATAGAACTCATGGAGAAATGCAGAACACAATTCTTAGCCCCATCTTTACACACTCAAAACACTCAGTGATTTTAATAGGAATTTAGGTGAGGCAGGACCTCAGTACCCCCTAAGCAGACAGATAAATAATGAAACTCGAGAAACAAATAATAGCAAAAAGAAAGAAACAAGGAAACAAAAACCCTCAATTTTCAGCTGATTTGAAATAAAACGGAGACTCTGAGGTGGAAGAATGAGATTTGCTCCACAGACCAAACTGTAGAAAGTATTTGTGCTTGGCTTAGGAGAGAAGAATTCAACATGAAGAAAACATGAAGAAAAAAGATGATCAGAGGGCTGGAGCATCTCTCCTATGAAGAAAGGTTGAAGGAACTGGGCTTGTTTAGCTTGGAGAAGAGAAGGCTCCAGGGAAACCTCATTGTGGCCTTCCAATACTTGAAGGGAGCGTATAAACAGGAGGGGGAACGATTGTTTACGCCAGTGGATAGCGATAGGACAAGGGGGAATGGTTTTAAACTGAGACAGGAGATTTAGGTTAGATGTTAGGAGGAAGTTTTTCACACAGAGGGTGGTGATGCACTGGAACAGGTTGCCCAGGGAGGTTGTGGATGCTCCATCCCTGGAGGCACTCAAGGCCAGGCTGGATGTAGCTCTGGGCAGCCTGGTCTAGTGGTTGGCGACCCTGCTCACAGCAGGAGAGTTGAAACTAGGTGATCTTTGAGGTCCTTTTCAACACAGGCCATTCTATCATTCTATGAAAATAGGAAAAGTGGGCAACAACGAAGTCTAGGAAGAAAGGACACTAAGCGTCAGGAGACAGCCATGAAAGCATGTATTTCTTGGCACTGGGATACACATAGGCCTTGGGTTATACTAAGCGGTTTTCTTCCGCTATAGCTCATCTGCTCTCACGTGTGGAGCTGAATCTGTGAGGCTGCTGAAGGCAAGATCTGTACTCGTTCACCTTCCCTGCAAGAGGAAACGCTCTGAAACACACAGAGCCCCAGGGCCTGTATTAAGAGCCGGTCTCCTACTCTTACAACACACACGTTCCTCACCCTTTGATTTCTAAAGAACCTGTTTTTCACGTCACTTGCCCAGCGCACGATGTAACACGTGAGGCCCCGTCCCCCGAGCTCGAAGGACAGCCCCGGGGCTCTGTGACGCACTGACTGCCGACACAAAATGGCGGCGCCCGCCCTCAGCGAACCGCCCCGCGCCAGCGCTGCAGGTCGGGGGAGGGGCGGAGCGGCAGCGGAGGCATCGGGCTCGTCCCGTTTCTCGGTGCCCGCCCTCAGCCGCGGCCCAGCGTCGGCCCGACTCCTCCTCCTCCGCCTGCTGGCGAGGTGAGTAGGGGTGGCGGCTGAGGAGGTGTACCCTAGAGCAGGTGCCAAAAGCGTCTTGCCGTGATGGCGGACAGAACCGCTCCGGGCTCCTTAGCGTTACACGTCCCTCTTCGTCCCCCTCCTCACGTCAGCCTGTATCACGATAGTCGCGCCAGCACCCGAGCGCTGAGGGGTGGCAGCTCGGCGGCGCTGGGCCGCTCTCTGAGGGGAACCCACGGCTGGGAATGGCCGCCGCGCGCGGGGCGCGGGGGGCCCGCTGGGTCATGGCCCCTCAGGCAGCGCGGGGCTGCTCCACAGGGAGCGCCGCAGTCCGCCTGCTCTCGTTGTCGTTAAAGAGCGAGGAAAGAAAACCGTCGCTGTTTTGCTGTCGGTGATAAAATGGAAGTTACGCGTTTTGTTTTTGCAGCTGGCAGCAGGGTCGTGACTTCCATAACAGTAACTTTTTTTGTGTGTGGGCAAAGAAATACGTAGTATCTGTTCAGATGAAGGGAAGTCATGTTTCCCAATTTCCTGTTGGGGCGTTTCCTGTTTCTTAATACTTATTTCCCCGTCTTTTTTTTTTTTTTTTTTTCCCCCTTTGTTTCAGGCAAACCAACCAAAGAGGTTATGAGTATCATCTGTGGTTTAAAGCTTCTCAGAAGGAACTGTCTTTTCTTTCGCTTGGCTTTGGCCCAAACAAAAGACTGCAACAGAACCTGTCTTGGTCCAGGACAGAGATGTGTTTCAAACGTCCCTAATACAGAAGTATGGAAGAATGCAAACCACAGTTCCAGAAGGTTTTGCTTCCATTCTCCTCGGTTGCTGGGGGAGAAGATCACATCCCTCCAAATCAGTTCTGTAGGGCCGCTCCCAAATCATTTTTCTGCTGGGAACACTCGGATCATCAGGTCTATTCGCACATCGCCATCGCTTCAGGCCGCACCATTTCCTCTTTTCTGGATTATTGTTAAACCAGTTCAGAAGCTATTTGCTATCGTTGTTGGCAGGTAAAATATGATCTTGCTTTCTCTCTCTCTTAGAGTAAGGCCCTGTTGTGCAAAGGCATGCACATGTGTTGAATCTCTTTGTGAAGAATGGTAGGTGTATTTATTTGTAGTGTTTTCACTGTAGTAGTTTTGCAAAGGTTTGCAGGGCTGAAGCCTAGGCTAGGAGTTTGCTCAATAAGGAATTGTTTCTTATGTATCTTTTGCCCTTCTACTCCTCACCTACACATGGCAGAGGGAGATGGACCAAGACACTAAGAGGCATTTCCTCCTCTTCCTGTGAGAAGGGGCAAAGGGAGACAAGTAGGAGCCCAAGTAGAAAATAACCTTCCTTAAGCTCTCACAGGGTGAGAATGTAGGAGGGAATAGAGCAACAACAGACTCCAGCAACCTCCTTCTAGCTATGTCCTAAGTTGCCAGTGTTTGTGTCTTACAGGAGCATAAGAAAATGGTGGAAGGCACTTCCTCCTAGTAAACGGGAGCTCTTTAAAGAGAGTGTGAGGAAAAATAAATGGAAGATACTCCTGGGTGTCAGTAGCTTAGGAGTTTTATTTGTCGTGTTTTATTTTACTCACTTGGAAGAGACACCCATCACTGGACGTGCCAGACTGCTGGTGTTCGGAAAGGAGCATTTGAAACAACTGTCACAGATGGAATATTCTATGGTAAGATTCTAAAGAAAAATCAAGATACTCAGAAAGTCCTAATGCTTTATCTTTTAATGATGAGAAGGACAAACACGTTTAGCAGTGTTTAATTTTTAGGTAAAGACTATAGCTCTGTTCTCTGGCGCACTTCTTGACAATCAGATTCTCTTATATCCCTTAATAGGTGTGAAAATTACGTAGTACTTTGCTGCAGTTTGTGCTCAGAAGCCCTTAGAGCACCCCCAAGAGTTATCCTGTACTCATATCCATTTTTAAGAGTTCCTTTCCCATCAGCAAATCATTCAGGGATCATTTGCCTCCAAAAATGATGGTTAAAGAGCGCATTATAGGTCGGTAGCAAAAATTTATAGCAGTGTTATTGTACAGTAAATACAAAAATCCAGTAGAAAAGGGGAAAACATAGCTAATAGTTTTTTTTTTTAATCTATTCATTTTTCTTTAATTGCTTTCTTTTTGTTTGCCCATTGTTCTAACGTCTGTGACTTTGAGTTCTGTAACTTGCTATACTAGTGTCAGTGAAATCTGGCAATCCAGCCATATGCAGGTGTTACTCTATTCCTGTTTCATAGAGAATGTGAGATACCATAGGATGTATTCTGTTACATCTTTTGTATAAGTCTGTCCAACTTACAAGTTATGACAGAAATATAGAGGTATAGAGAAATTATAAATTCTAATGGGAATTCAGGATATAGAAGTCTTTGCTAATTTTTGATGCTAAGCTTAACTGTGTCTATGAGGAAATGCCAGATACAGGAGTAAGTTTATACTATCTTATTCTTAGCTTGTGTATCTGAAAGCATGATCTGTAATATGTCAGCTTGGGCTGTATGAAAGAAAAATGAATAAAAAAATAGCTACAATGGAATTGTACGTAGCCACTAAACTGATTTACCAAGTAGTCATTTACTGTGTGTTTGTTCTGCATGGCAATCAATCAAATCTTGTTTCAGTGGATGGAGAAGTACGAAAGCAAAATGTTGCCTGAGACAGATGCACGCTATCAGGTTGTGAAGAGAGTTGTTGGACATTTATCTGAGAGCAATAAGGACATCCCCCAGGTCTCAGCACTCACCTGGACTATCCATGTGGTAGATGAACCAGAAGTAAATGCTTTTGTGCTTCCAGTGAGTTGAACCTAAATACCAAAATTATTATCAATATTAAAACAGCATTTTATTTACATGTCTCCTACTTAATTTTCTTATTCGCAGAATGGTGAAGTGTTTGTTTTCACTGGATTGCTAAATGCAGTTTCTGATATTCATCAGCTGTCTTTCATTTTGGGACATGAAATAGCTCATGCTGTGCTGGAACACGCAGTAAGTATTTAAGAATTTTAGACGACGTTCATTATATTAAAATATTTCCTCTCACTACCAAGCAAAATTTCAGCGTGACTTTCTAATTAATGAAAAACTGAGTTTGAAAGAGTATTCAATAGAGTATATTCTTGTTGCTCACCTAGTACATAACTACCAGAAGTCCTGTCTGTAGTAGTTCAATGTCTGCCACTGTGGATTTTGTCTGGGTTTGCTTGGCTTTTTCATAGCTGGATGGATGGATTATGGCTCGCTCTTAAAAGTCATTTAGAACCAAGTCTGTAGATGTCTCTCCTCCTGTAATAGAGGTAAGGAGGCATCAGCAATTCAGTTTGTTGCTCCTAGACTTGTTCATACATGCATTCATGATTTTTTTGTCTGTGTGCAGTACTGTTCTTATAGTAGCACCAAGTTATGGGATGCAAAACTCGAGAACGTCTAGAGCTTGAATCTGCGTTTAGAGATAATTAATCTCACAACTTTAATTATTTTATATCCTTCGTGTGTTGAAATGAGTAGTTCTTTGCCATTTAAACATGAAGGAATGAAGTAACCATTTTGTTGTACTTTGTAGGTTCAACTGTGAAAAAAGAGCATGGTATAGAATTATGGTTCATGCTGTTCTGGATTGGGGTGATTTGATAAAAGGTGCTGTTTTGCCTCCAAAGTGATTTCAGTCTCTCTCTTTTAAAAAAAAAAAACCCTACATCCATTGTGCATACATCAGTTTGAGAAGCCGTAACGAGAAACTTTTAATCATACTTACCCTGATTAAGTTGCAAAAGGAATCTGGAAGCTGGTAAATGTGTTTTGAAAATCAGTGAAAATCCAGGAGAACTTCTTTACTGCAAATTGTGTGATCTGGGGTGATCAGCAATGTTCACATCGTAGTTGTTTGGGTTCGGTTGAGCCAAGTTAGACTTGTTAAACCTATTAGAAATAAAAACAGCTTACCTTGCAATGTGTCACTGACCTGACAGAAAGTGTGGCAGAATCTGTCTCATCAGTGCTCAGATCAATTTGTTGCACGTCAAACGGAGGTCTGAAAAATGGAAGAATTTCACCTTCTGAAACTGGGAGGACATAACAGGAAATATATATATATATATTTTTAAATGTATAAAGTAGATCTACTTGCTGTCCCCTAATAACATTTGTGTTTCTGTCTGAATGATGCCTATCTCATCCCAAGGTAATGTAAACAACAGTCTTCTAGGTCTTTTTATAGGTTTTCCCTTCAAACTGTTTCATGGGTTTTTTACTAAAGAACTGTGTCTACATGCAGCCATCATCTTATCCCAGGCTTTGAATCTTTCAGACTGGGAGACAGGCAACATATACACCTTGCAGGAACAAATATGTAGTTAGTGTGGATTCCAGACTGAAAGTACCTTGTATCCAGCTGTTCTGTTGGGGTGGTGGTGGTGGTGGGGTTTTTTTTCAGGTTTTTTTTTTTTTTTGTGTATGCACAGGAGTTTGTATTTGCCCTGTTCCTGTGCCTGCATAGAAGGAAACCTGGCTATTTTACAGCGCTTTCAAAGTAACTGTCTTCTGGAAAAAAAAAAAAAAAAAGGCAACAAATCTCTTGAACAGGAACAAATGAAAACTGGACCATTTTTTCTTTCAGATTGAGAAAGCCAGTCTGGTTCACCTCTTGGATTTCCTATCCCTCATCTTTCTCACGATGATTTGGGCCATCTGTCCTCACGATATATTGGCGGTTGTTGGCCAGCGGATCCAGAGCAAGTTGCAGGAGGTAAGAATGACTGTGGAATATTTCATACAGTTTACTTGAATACATCTGTTTCTGACATTGTTATCCTTCATGGAAGAGCACTGACAGTTTTGGGGGGCTAGTATCTCTAAATAGTACAAAAGGGGAAAAAAGCAAGAGGAGAAAGATTATAAACAAGAAGAAACATGCAGGATGTTTTTGGAGGAAATATGTTTTTAGAAATAAGCATCTGCTTTAGTTGATGTATACTCTCATTTGTCACTTTGAAAAACTGTAGATCTCCCTAAATGGTTGGATTTAGTTGCATGGGCCCTTAGCACTTGCTTGCCAATTAAGTTAAATGAAGGTCTTTTTGAAATGTGTCTCACGTTTAATAGATGCTGAAGTTTTTATCTTGAATTGTTGCTAAATTGTTTCTAAGCAAACTGAAATATATGGAAAGAGTATCATTAAATTCATTGCTAAAGGTTTTCAAGATAAGGAAGTTGAGACTCTAAATGTTCTTTTAAAGTAGAAACTATACTATAATAAAACGTAGTGAAATAAACTTTTCAGACAGCTTATCTCCAATAACGTAACATTCATGTTCTTTGGTGCTGTTTTTTTCCCTGCTGTCTAATTTACTGTCGTCTTCTGGACAGTTACTCATACAATTTTTTTCTTTATTAAGAAAAGAACAAACCACCCTTTTTTTTCTTAAAGGAGATTTTGCTTATAATATAAAACTGGAATCTGGAATGCAATGAAAGTGCTCTTTGGCTTCTTTGACTTCTCTTGATGATTTTCCTACTATTACACTCAGTTCTTCAAAAACTCAAACCTAACCAGTCTGTCTGGTAGTTCTTATGCTAATGGATAGAGATGTGGATTGTGAACTTAAATTACATCTAAAGAGCTTGGATATTTGTACAAGTAGCTAAGAAACCAATATGCTGATGATTGCTAGCCGCCATTTTGAAGAGCTGAATTTGGAAGAAGCAAAGTGTGAGCCAATCCTGAGACTGCTCATAACAGCAAATTTAATTTCCTGTGAGGTCTAGGGTTGCATTGCATTGGATTTCATTTCATTGGATTGCATTGCGTTGCATTCGATTGCATTTCACTTGGTTGTGTTGCATTCCATTATATTGCATTTGCATTAGGGTTGGGTTGTATTGCATTGGATCTTTACTCCTAGGTTACGCAGCTAATATTATTGTAGATTGGAGTTGTTGCCAGGGTAATTTGGGTTTAAGTCACAGTTCTGCCATAGTAGATCTGGTGCATGCAGGATACAGTCCAGTAGTGTCCTGGTTTAAAGCACTGGTCAGAATTACCTTAAATAAAATTAAACCTATCCACATGTACATCCACATGTGATACTGAATAAATAAGTGATTAATATTGGCAACGCTCTATCCCATATACAAAATATGCTGAATAGGAATTCTAGTTTGCTACTCACCCATGAGTACCATGTCTGTTTTTTTTTTTCCTTGTCACAAATAGGTTTCTCCTGAGCTTTGGTTTAGCAGCACTTTGAATTTATTAATTGTAAATCAGACAACTAGATCATAAGATTTTTAACAGCACCTAACCATCACTTAATAATCAAATCAGCACTTAATCATCACTTAGTCATTGATGAATCTAACACAGTGATTCAGTGACATTTGCTGCAATCGAAACAGCGACTTGGTGAAGTATTTGAGAATAGCAGGTTTCACACAAGACTTCTTCCAGAGAATAGGAGTTTCCTAAACTAGCTGGGCACCTTAAAGACTTTTCCATTTCGGTGAACTACTCACCCTCCCTTATCCCTGTGTGTGCAGCCAAGGATTTCTGAATCTCGAGAAGTCTGGCTTTTAGTGAAACACTCACTGTTCTCTTCGACCAGCAGATGTGGCAGATGATCTTTGATTTCCAGATGCAGTTAGGCAGTGCCTGATCATCCCAGCTCACTGTACTTGTAGCAAAGATGGGGACACAACGCTGACTTATCTTGAAATCATAGAATGGCATCATCAGATGTCATCCTTGTTTCCATGGTCTGCAGCATAGGTAATTCCTTAACCAGGGATTCACTAATGTTGTATTTATTTTTCAGAGTGTAACCATATTTTTGTGCACATTTTTAGGGATGCGGGTAACGAGTACCCTGCTGCTTAATTGTAAGCACAATTAAATCTGAGGGGTAGGAGTTAAAATAATGATCTTGTGATCATCTTCTTGCTGTCCAAAGTCTCTGTCTAGGTTACACATGCATTCAGATCACCAATCTCCTAGTTCTTCAACTTCTTACTTTAAATTGTCCTAAAGCTCCTGGAGAAGAAAAATCACAAGTGGTTGTAACTGAAGTAGAAAACTGCCTGCTTGTGCAAATCTCTGTTTCAGTTGGTGATTTGGGTAGTCATCTTGCCTATTTCCAGGCTCTGTTTCTCCCTTGGGGGGAATTATTAACAATTAACAAAAATGAAAAATAATTGTCTGGCTAACTGGGAAGTAGTCCATAAGGATTATGTGACACACTAGACAGGGACATCTTTGCCTCTGTAGACTTGGAGTACTTTTCAGGGCAGTATATATATATATATATGCAGTGTTCAAGGTGTGTAAGAAGGTGAGTGCTTAGAAAGTGACCTTCTCAATATTTCCTCTTTTAATATTTTCTAACAGAATATTTGGCTTGGGTAAATGTGTAGAGAATGAGCTCTGATTGACTATACATTTATTGTTGACCTGGTAAAGGAAAACTGCCTGTACTACCTAAGAAAGAGTTCCTGCTATCTTTATATACTCAAAAAGTTGCACCACTGCTTTTGGTGCTCTTCATATCTAACAGTTCTTTTTATTCCTGGAACGTGTAAGGAAGATCTGCTTCTTTGACTAAATAAAGAGTGGATGCAACCTTTTCTTCTTCATTAGAATGGCACATCCTTACTCTCCTGGTTTGTTTTTTTCCTAGTTGGCACATAGATCAGAATGCTTTGACTTGTTGCTTATCTCTGCAGGAGAAGGCTGTTTTTTGAATCCTAATTTGCCTTTACTATAACCTGATAAACTAGGACAGGGTAACCCAAATCTATGCAAGCCGGAAGATGTTGGGTTTTATGAATAAATACCAACGTGACCAAGCTACCACTGTCTTTTTGTGCCTGTTAATAAATTGTCATAACCTAGAAATAAGGAGAGTAGTTGGTTGTGTCTTTTCTTCCAGTCAAATTTCTCAAGGACAGTTTGCAACTTATGCTGAGGGATAATCGTGGCAAAGGAGAGAGGTCTGCATGAAAATGTTGGATTGCATTCATACAGTGGGCTTTTATTGTGATGTGCATTGCATGGTAAACCATAATTAAAAAGCCACTGGATATTTTTACGTACTGTTGCTACATCTAAAATTTTAATGTCAGTAAAGGCAAAGTGAGAAAATTCCATTTTGTGCCTAATCAGTTTATTTATTCTGACTCTGAGTCTTTCATGCAACCATGATCAGTAATATATTTCTGCTTATAATATCTGAAATCAACTCATTTAGAGTTGATGTTAACTCCTTGACCCCTGCAAAATGCAGTGACACTGGCTGATGAGAAGAGCCATGGAAGTATGTATAATCTGAGTTAATATCAACTGAAAATAGGAAAGCTGAATTATATATAATGTAATTAAAGATTATGTTAGGAAAAATTAATTAATACTGATCACGTGCAATGGAAACATGGTAGATGAACACCACTTGTTATGAGAAGGTTAGAAAAACAGCTATGACATTTCAGCTTTTATGCATTCAGAAACATGACACAGAGCTCCAGTGTGCTTTTTTTGCAGTTCATGTTTGATAGACCGTACAGCAGAACGTTGGAGGCTGAAGCTGATAAGGTGGGACTTCAGTTTGCAGCAAAGGTAACTACAACTGGTTTGTTTTATTACCAACTGAACGGACACTTTTCATTTTCCATTATAACCAGAGGGAGTTTCACACTTCATACCGAGGTAAACTGTGTGGTTGTTTGTTCTCCTCTTGGCACACTGTACAGAGGAGAAAGGCAAACAGTGAGTTTATGTAAATAGGTTATATTAAATGGTTTACTGAAATAGAAATTGTCCTTTGAACTTCTGCCTTTCACTTAGTTACCATCTCTTGCAAGAACTTCTGAGGAATGCTTTACTATGTTTTAGTGCAATTAAAAATATTCTGATCTATCAAATCTATTGTCATAACAGTACAGTAAAATTTCAGACATTGAAATTTCTGTGACTGCTGTTGGTTAAGGAAGTATATCAATATTTTTTGGATATTTAAAGTTTTAATCCAAAT
Organism: Numida meleagris; assembly: GCF_002078875.1. Taxonomy (NCBI): domain Eukaryota; kingdom Metazoa; phylum Chordata; class Aves; order Galliformes; family Numididae; genus Numida; species Numida meleagris. Next base: position 26,450,153 of record NC_034415.1, on the reverse strand, counting down.
TCAGCCATGAAAATTTCCTTGCTAAAATAAGACAAATTTGCAAAGAAATGACTCTTTTTGTAATTCATTTTCCAGGTGCTTTTTTTTGTCCCCATGAGTTGTAATTCTAAATTAAACAGAGCAGTCAGTTCTAGCAAAGTGCAGTAGAGCTACGTAACTGTTGTGTTAGAGATCTACGAGAGCAGCACCATCTAGTGTTAATATTTCATATGGTTAATTTCCTTTCCTTATTAGTTATTAATGTTTGTTCAAGGCAGAATTTTTAAAATGAACTTCGATTCTGGGACTGAAACTTTGTTTAGAGTTGAAAGTCACCCAGGGAACTAAGACAATCCGTGGAAAACCAAAATTGCTGTGTGGGTAACTTGCTGCTTTCTGACAGCAATGATGTTATAGGAGTTTACCAGAAAGAAACAAGCCAAGAGCTTTCTCAGCACTTCCCTATTTCTGCAGTTACAGTTTTTGTAGTAATTGATAAGAAATAAAATTGAAAGGACAAAAAACCACTCATTTATTTTTGAGTGAGGGAGGAGTAATCTTCTTATCCTGTAAGTCGTCATCGTTTTCTCTTAAAGAAATGGAAACTAATGCAAGAAGCCTTTTTTCCTCTCTGCTTAAAGTTGAGTATAAAGGAGTTTGCTACAAATGCAGTTTTTATTGGTCCATGACTATCTATAGTTAAATATGGAGGGAGATAGGAGAGTTCTTGTTCTCTCCAGAATTGCTACTTTTGCCTGTTGTGAATTACAAAAAATCACTCTTTGTAAAGGGAATTTAATTGCATACAGAACAGCCTTTGCAGCTTGTTTTTGGAGGTAGTTACATATAAATTATTATCACTTCTTATTTTGGACTATAAATTTCTCCCTGTGTATTTTCTGAAATCGGTGGAAATGGATAACTAGTGCTTGTCTAGAAAGCATAGTGTGAAATTAGCAGCTGGGTGAGGATTAGTGGGGTATTTCAGAACAGTCTTTTGCCTGAGATAAACTATTCTAAATAGACATCGACTTTTGGAGTCTACGATTTCTCTTAAGATTCAATATCTGCGTTGTATAGCCTTAAAAACAGCGGCATAAACATTTTCTTTCTGCTTTCAGGCTTGTGTTGATGTAAGAGCAAGCAGTGTATTTTGGCAAATAATGGAATTAGCAGAAACCATTAAAGGAGAGCCCAAGTTGCCAGAATGGCTCTCCACGCACCCTTCTCACGAGAATAGAGCTGAGCACTTGGACCGGCTTATTCCAGAGGTGAGCAGAGCTGAAGGACGTGTACCTTTTCCTCTGAGGAAAGCTGCTAGAATTAGTCTGGTATTAATTGACAGGCTCATTTTTTAGCATCGTAGTTATCTTTCTCTTTACCCAAACAGAAATTTTCTATCATAAAAATCTCAACTTTCTTGATAATTTCCTTAAATGAATAAAAATCAGGGTAATACGGGTAAAATGTAATTCAGTCTAGTGATTTTTTCCTGCTTTCTAATCAAATTGTAATACTTCTGGTTTTTAATGACCTATAATATAGATGTGATAATGACACAGGTCGCATTAATTCTTTTTCCTTTTAAGCAAATTTGGAAGGCGGATTTTAAGCCGGTTTCCTAAACTGTCTCAGCACTGTCTTACCTCCTGTTACGTTGGTAGCTAGCCCAAGGATGTGAGAATGAGAACACTCCATCCTATCCTCTCTCTCCCACTGATGTGGAATTGGACACACCTTGCATAACAGTGCCTGAGAAGAATGTCAGATCCCCAGTAGATTTCTTAATGGCCCTAGTTATGATAGGTCTGTAGAATTTACAGTCATCTCATGTCTTTGTTCCATCACACTGGGGAGCAAACTTCACCCCACTCTAAGGAAATGGAGCTAATTCACACAATTGCCTCTCAGTCTGCAGTCTGTTCTGTAATTTCTTTCAGATTTCATCTCAAAGGATGGGCAAGTACATGGCTGCTTGGAGACTTTCTTAATTTGGTGTGTTACTCACTGGTAGCTTAAGCATAAATTCTGCTGTTAACCAAGTGCTAATTTTATATGTGAGAACAGTTCCAAGTTGAGTGATCTCAGTTTGTTTACTATTTATTTAAGCAGGTCTTCTTTCATTTTTTTACTACAGGAAAACAATATGGATATTTGGCCTAGAGTGTTTTTTTGTTGTTTGGTTTTGTTAGTGTGTATTTGTACACTTGGCAGCAGCGTTGTTGTTCAACAATCTAAATGGTAACTGGAAATTCTCCCTCATAACCAAGAAATTTCTTCTTCTTTCTTCCTCTTTTTTTTTTGTTTTCCCATTCCCAGCCACTTAATGCCTTTCTTAACTCCAAGCTGCAAGGACAGCTGAAGATTTATGGGTAGCGAGAGCACTAAAATGCTGAGGTGTTTACTGATATCAAAGGAGAAGAGATTTTCTTGAATCTTTTGATGAGAATGAATGCAGTAAATAATCTAAATGATGGCATAAATCAAAACGGAGATCAAGTGTAGGAGGCTGGAGAATGGCCAGACTGAATATTTCAAATTAACATACACAAATTCTATACTTAACAAAAATGGGTTGTGAGAATATTTTTGTGAATTCTGTGCCACTTAAGAGCAGCTGAACGGAGAATGATATACATTTGTGGAGCCTTCATTTTGGTTAGATGGAGCATAGAGGGTTTGAGAGGCTTTATTTTTATACAATTACTGACTGGCTTCTAAAGCGGTAATGAAATAAATTACTTCTTTTCCACACAAAGACTGAGTGAAGAAGTTATAGAAATGAACAATTGTGTAGTCCTAGCAGTTGTGTTATTATTTGTCTTATCCCTTGTAGTTAAGCAGGTGGAGCAACTTCTTGTCTGCTTATTACTGCTCTTCCTTGCAGGAGCAGTGGAGGCTAGGAAATCTTCCAAAAGATAGTTGAGAATGAGATGTTTCCATTTGGCTTTTGCCTTGAACCTTTTTTTGGAGTAGGATAATAAAAGCAGGGAAGAAGGCTTCCTGTTTTTAACAGAAGTTGACTGGGTAAGTGAGGCTGATACTGCAAAAGTGGAATAAAAATGAAAGAAAGTATGTGGAAGTATTGTTGGAGGCTTCTTGTCTGAAGCATTGACTCCCTGTTTCTTTGAAAGCTGCCTTCCTGAAGCTGGATTTCAGGCATTTAAAGGGAATTCCAGGGCTTTATTGTTCAATGTCAGTAGCTTTTTGTGTACCATATATTGATAGCCAGTAGGTGTTCAGAACCCAGGAGGAGAAGCTGGATATCTGAAAGGACCTCTTAAATCTCTCTGTGAAGAAACTACTACTTAGACTCAGCATCAGACCCATCATAAAATTTGAATCCTAAAAAAAAAATAAAAAAAAAATCAATCTGTTAGTTTTACATTTGTGTTTGGTTTTGAATATTCCTTCAGTTGAAACTGCCTTTCCTCTGAAGATGTGAGTGAAGCAGAGCAGTTTTTATTAAAGATACTGATATAGATATTGTGTTTTCTATACTGATGGCTTTGAGGCTGAAATGTTTTTTAGGACAATGTTATATGTATTCTTAGACCAGCTACCAGAGCAACCAGCTACCAGAGCTGAGGGAAATAGAGGCAAGTTTTTGGTCTTATCAGCCCATGCAGATGTTTCTCTACAGACTTCAAGCTCACAATAAACTGTGAATATATAAAATGAAAATTTTTTCTTCAGGTAATGAAATGGCTTGTCTCAATGAGGCAACTTAACAGTCTCAGGAAATGTAAATTAAAGCAGCAATATCACAAGGATTCTCTTTTCACGTAATTAAGAGACAGGGAGCAATCAAATGGGTTTTAAAGATCTTGCATCTGGATTTCTGAACAAGTTGCAAGCTACAGCCAAACTGAGGAACTAGTAAATAGACAACTATAAACAGCTGCAAAGTGGCTGTCTCCTGGAAAGGAAATCAAGAAAATTAAGAAGATTTATCAAGGTTGTAAGGGATTTCCCCCTCAGATAGGGAGCAATTTGGTTTGTATGCTAGGAGAAAAAAATATGCCAGCCAAATGACAACCCTCTTCAAAAGGAAACTGGGGTCTCTTAGATTTCCTACATGGAAAGTGGTGAAATACTCAGTGAAGGCTTATTTTCTTTTTTTTTTTTTTTTTCCTGAAAATAAAATGCATGATTTTGTAGTAGTGGGAAGGATGCTTATCATTGTCCTAGAGAGAAAAATCGTGAAATCATAGAGCCAGAGAGCAGCTAAAGGATCTTGTGGTTCATTGCTGAACCTTTTATTGTAATGTTCTCTGACTCACTGCAGTTTGTCTGCCCTTTTCCTGGTACACTGTCCAAATAGAACACTGTACATGAGCTGGAGCCTCAGCTATACTGAATAAAGCAGAAGGTTATCTACTAAGCCTCGCCTGTGACACAAAAATTCATCTTGACATGGCATTTGCTTTTTTGGCATCGTGTTGTTGGCTCACATGCCATTTTTGATTCGCTTTAACTCCTGTTTCTAACACGTTTTTAGTGGAAATACCACACTGAGATCATTTCAAGAGTCTTAGTAAGTTGGGACGTGTCATTTCTACTGCTTCTCTTTTGTTTGCCAGGGCAACTAACTTGCCAAAAGAAAGAAACTAAATTAATTTACTTTGGCAAGATTTGTTGTTATCAAATCCATATAGACTGTTTATCATTTATTCCTATTGTGTAGTTAGCAGAATGGGGAATAAAGTAAGTGTCTTCTGGAGTATTGAAGATGGATTTATTTTGTTTTCTTTTCAGAAAGAGGATGGCATATTTACCCCTTGCTAATGATTTGATGAATACCTCAGGCAGTTCTAGTACTACAGCATATTAAGTCCAATCACTGTAAAAAACCTGAAGCAAAACAAAAAATGAAAATTGCTGTCCTGTGTTTCTGTCGTCTCCGTAAATGTGTTAAATATTTTGTCAGTTTTTCTTTTCTGTGCCAAAAGAAGCAGTGGAAGATTTGCAGTATGAGCACTATGAACCTGTTGCTTTTCTTCTCCATCGAGTAAGAAATCTATCCATTCTTTTAATAAGTTTTGTAATGCTACTTCATTTATAGAGCCTGTTATCTTCTCTATGCCTGCTAATTGTAACTCATTTTGCAGCTCTACTTTTCTGGCTAATTTATTCCCCCACGTGCTATTGGTATTCTTTCACTTTTGTCAGAATTGCAAGATCAGAGCAGAATTCAGCCCCACTAAGGTAATCACCAGTAATACAAAGAGATTTTAAGTCTTAGCCAGGCTTGCAGACGAGAGATGATGTGAGTTTGGTGCTGAGAAAGCTGATGGACTATGAAGTAGGATGAACTCTGTAAGGGATCAAGGTGCAGTTAGCCTGGTTACCTGTGACAGTGGTGTAGGATTAGTACTAAGAGCTCAAAATAATTTTTTTTTCTTCTCCTGCAGTACATTGCAGGAGGTGACTTCAGTTGTATTGATATGAAAAACAGAATCACCTTTACTACTTACAGGCAGTAATTTTGATATTTTATTTGATATCTTCTGAAGCAGTAAGCATGCAAGTGGTCTTTATTCTGAACAGCAGTGTATCTTTCTTAATCTTGAAGAATAGAATTACAGTGCTCTTAATTCTCAGGTGCATCTGTGCACTCTCTACCTTGTCTCAGTTCTTTCTTTGTTGTTCAGAACTCTTGTCAGTGCATAATCAATGAAATATTTTCTTATTGTAATTGATATGCGTATGCTTTATTAAGAATGCTTTTCTTTCTCCTCTTGCCCAAACTGACAGAAAACAGTTTACTTGAGGATTTGAAGTTAAGAGTGCTTTTGAAAATACAGTTGGGCTGCTTTGTCTTTCAGAAAAAATGTGCTGCAAGCTCCTCGGCCAGTTATTGCTACGTTAGTGATGCTATATTGTTACTGGCACAAAACAAAATAGCCATCAGAATCAGGGAAAGAATACCTAAGTAAGGTTGAACGCTTCGTGGCACAAACATACATAAGAAGATTGCTTTCATTAGAATGTGTCCTCATAACTGTGTTTAACAGTAAGATGATGTGTCGCCGTAACTTTTCCTTCTCATAACTGTAGGCTTTTAATGGCATGTGGGTTGATGGTGTTGAATAGCTGCCTTCTTTCCCATTTGACAGCCTTATATATAGCAAGAAAACAGACTTCCACAGACTAAAAGTGTTAACTCTGAAGTATTGTTTTGAACCTTTGCTGCCATGACTTCGGTATTTTAGCTAAGTGAAACCGTGGAAATGAGCCAGGCACTGTACAGCAACATCAACAACAAAAACCCTAGAGGTTTACAATTGCTAAATTAGTTTAAAAGAAGATTATGCTGCCCTTTTCCAGGATACAGCCTAAATCTTTGTATTTCCATTTGCCTTAAATAATGCTGTCTGACATTAATGCAGTCTTGCAGAAGCTTATGTTCTGGAAGAGAACAAGAGGAAACTCTTGGTTTATCAAAAACGTCGAAATTAATTGGTCAGTGAGGCAGAATTTAATTGGTCAGCGGTATAGTTACACTTGGTGCCTGGGTGAACTATCACCCTGTAGGAAAAAAACAAATACTGAAAGCTTTATTTCTGGGTTTTGAAAGAGTAATTTAACAAGAGGAATATTTGCGTGCCTCATCCAGATTTATGCATCCAGTAATTTATATATTGCGTTTCAGCAAGACGCATTCTTGGAATGCATCTCATTTTCAAACCAGTTTTTGCCTTTATATTCTTTGTTTCTAGCCATTTAAATCAAACTCTTATTAGTTTGCTATACTAAGGGAGAAGTATGTTTTGTACCTCTTCATATAAAGAAATGTAAAAGCTCTGCTCCTCCATCTAATAATCTGCTGTAGTAAGCTATTCCCAGTGTTTCCTGTGAAAGAGTACCAAATTGTTACTAAATGATGCACAAATACTGACACACAGGTGGTGTCTCAACAGAATCTGATGTATATAAAGCAGATTTTCCACTGGTTTTTTTTTTTTCAGTTCATCATTAGAACTCCTATGTAAACTCTTAGTTTCTTCTTCCTCTTTAATCCATTCAGAATGAATGAATCAATACACGCTTTCTGATAACTGTCCATAGAAGTGTCAGGAGACATCTGGCTACGACTGGGGACAGATATGGCCATTACTTTTCAAAAATTGTATGGTTAAGAAGAGAAGTGGAATGAAATACATGTTTGAACTTTTTCCATGAAAGGACTAAAAATAAAGTTGTCAGTAGGTTATGCTGTTGATCGAGGCTAAGATAGGATGAACCTTGCATAAAAACTACTGTCCCACAGGTGATCACTGAGTAATGATAAGTAGCAGGCTAATTTTTTGCCTTGGTGTTTTATTTGTAAATCTTAAATAGTTCTTTGCTGAAACACAGAATGCTCTAAAATTCTACATGTAATGATGTTCTTCTATATGATATACAGAAGCTTGCATTACTTGGTTGGTTGATATGGCTGTTGTAGGAGAATCCGTGGATGCTGGAAGGTTTGTGTACAGCCTATTGGAAAGCACTGCATCAGAGTGGTTTGTTTGGTACCCACTGTCATCTTTAAAACGAGAAGTCCATTCAAACAGACAGCTTAAATAAGTTCAGCTTCATTAGAATGAACGCCAACTTAAGCATCTTTTAAAACAGCTATCTTTATACTGCTTTATAGCAATTCTGCACGATTCCTCTGAGAGATGATTCATCCACTGATTGTCATTACCTTTCTCATATTGCCTCTAAGGCAAAATGATCCGTGGGCCAGAACACAGAGCTGGAGGGAATGTGGCTGCACTAATGGATTTTGATTCTCTGGGAAATCCTTCAAATCCTTTGTGCCTTTACTTTCTAATCGGTAAAATGGAAGCTGTATTACTTTCATTATTTAGCAAGCAGGAGTAATTAGAGTTTGGTCTCGGAGTGCTTCTTTTAATCCAGATACATTCCTACATTCTAGAGACGTTCTTTTCTGAGAACACATGGCAGAAGTATTCAAATGCTTCTTGAAGATGAGATTGCTTTTTGTAACTGGACCTTTCCTATACTGATCAACCATCTTGGATCTCTCTGTCCAACAGTTAAATGTCCATTATATTATTGGAGACTTTTCCCTCTTTTTCTTTTTTCTTTTTTTTTTTTTTAAGGCAGATACCTATATATGTAATTACTTCAATCATGGAACATATCTAATGAAGTATGCAGTCATTTCAATTTACATATGAATATAAATTAGAAAGTAAAAATGACTGATGTGCACAAATATCACGCAAAATACTTCGACAACTTTGTGCTTATTTATGACGCACCATCTAGAGCATCCATTCCTTGGGAGACATTTTTCATTCTTTTTTTTTTTCCCCGCATTGTTTTACAATATTAAAAGATACATTTCTTCCCAGGAAATCTTGATTTCTGTTGAAAAGTAACAATTCTGACTCAATTTTATACTTGCTAAGCTTTATATGAAAATGCAGACTTTGCTGGAAAGCCAAATCTCTGACTGAAACCTTTCTTTAGTTTATCTTATTTAAATGAGCTTCATTTGTTTTCCTATGTATTCACAGGCTCTTAAAATAAGAGAGCGCTGCAATTGCCCATCTCTTTCTGGACCTGACCCTCGCCTCGTTTTCAAACTTAACAGGCAGCACCTCCTGGAGTCACGTCAAGCTCAAGAAACACAAAATTCTACAAATCAAGATCTCTCAAAAACAAAACTGGATTTTCCTCACACTTAAAAAAAACAGAAGACATGCCAGTAACTTTTGCAGTTAAACCTACAAACTGATTATGATCATTTTTCCATTTTATGAAGCGTGCGGTCCCTGAAGGTCTATCTTTTAGGGCGCATTTGTCTTTGAACCGTAAAGATGATCTAGCTGCTCATATTCTATGTTTCTTTTATGTGATCTCTCACTCAAAGCAATAAAGGAGCCATGCCCACACAAGAAGCATCGTTTTGGAGCAGAAAGTTTCTTATTCATCAAGGGTTACTAAAATAAATCACTTCTCAGGGGAAAGATAATCTCATACAATCCAGTTGCACAGTATAATTTTCAGCTTTATCAGACTCACCTTGATCAGAGGACAGATGAGCCAGAAGTGTCCCTAAAGCAGAGGAAAATGTGTAATTTTCATCACTTAAGTTGTCTGGTTTATCTTGCTTTAATTTGCGTTAGATCTGTTCGGCTTCATTTGAGAAATAATGATGAGAGCTTACTGCCTGTTCCACATATAGGATGTTTAAAAATGTTAAGCTGAGATGCAGTAATAGCCTATGGGCTAGATACACCTCCACTTTAATTAGGTGGATTTACTGCTGGGATTTTGTTTCTTTCTAAGGTGTACTAGGATATGGATTAATTCAACATTTTTCTTCAAAGCAAACCTGAATGGGTTGCAAAAATTTCAATTTAAAAATGAAGTGAAATAATTTTCAAGGAGGTCTTTCTTCTAAAATACTACGTATAAGATCTGCAGTTTGTAGCCCCTAGAATGCTTTGCAAGGATGATTGTGTTATCATTTAAATTATCAGGGTGCCTCACCAGAGGCCAGTTTTACTGCCACTATACTTGACCTGGATATATCACTTTGTACAGAAGTGATAGCTTATGTGGAATTATGTTAGGTAGTAGACAAATACAACAAGGCTTCTTGACTACACAGCTTTAGCAGTTGTACCTTCTCCTAGAAGGTGACTACTCCTCAGGAGCCAGCATCTGATGCTGGGCATCTAAAAAATGAAAGAAGAAAAATGCAAAAAACCACAACTACGCAACAAGAAGAAAAGCCTCCAGCCTCTGCTGAAGCCGCACCTTGTATATTGTGGTGATTGATGTGCACAATATAGGTAAAGTTCTACCTTTTGTGATGGACTACCCTGTGTAGCCTGCATGTTAATGTTTATTTGCAACTGTTTGAGTTATCCTTGCTTTGCAGTTGATTAAAATGTCAAATGTCCTCTTATGGGAAGATGCAGAAAGAAGCAGCAGAGAGTGAAAACAAAAAATGGAAAATCCCTTTCCTTTATCCCTTCACACATATTTGCTGTTGTTGTTTTGATTCATTTTGTTTTGAACGAAAACTCAGTCTCATTTATGGCAGGGTTTTACGTGGAGGGAACATTCACAATGTTTTACAGGGTATTGCATTTTGAAATATTCTTTTCTTATATATGGCAGGGGCCAACTTTGTCGTGTTTCTCGAATTTGATCAGAACACAATTTTTTTTAAAAGGAAGCAATCTATTCATTGCTGTCTGTGAATATGGTTGGATGAAATGTTGTGAAACAAGTAATTTCTTTCCTGATATCAGCTGATGACTCAGAGTCCTTTGAGAAATGCCAGCAGCTGCCTAGCACATCTCTATTCAGAGGTAAGATGATACATCTGTAATGTTGACTGCTGATGATTGTAGGCCTGATGATATAGGTCTAGATTGGCAGCATATTGCTTACAAGCTGTTGTAAAATCTTTGCCCAATCCTACTGGCAAGAGACGGAAGGTCCAGCCTGGCCATTATTCATCCATCCATTTTTATTCTTAGTGACAGGAGTTTTTGTAACAGACGTTTGGTGATGTGTTAAAGCATTTGGACGTTGTCACCTGAAGGTAAACAGAAAAATACAGCATTTAGATTTCCCTGTGGACCTTACAGTTTATACTGCAACACCAAGACCCCAGTGCTACTGCCTCTCTCTCGCTCCTGTGTCAAACCTTGTTTTGTTATCCAGGGCTCCTGGATGACATCCAACTTGATGTTTATGTCCATTTGCACTAAGGAGAGCATAGAAGAGTTTTTATAGCGTTCAAGATGAAGCAAGAAACTACACGAGTTTCATATTTCTACTGTCTGTTTTAAGTGGCTGAAATACATATGAAATTTTAAAGCTCACCAAGGGAGATTTTAAAAAATTTGTATGTAAATGGTCTTGTAGCCATGATTGTGGTGATGGGAGAGAGAAGTTTTTGAGAGAGACTAACAGTGGGCTTGTTCGTTTTTTGCAATGATAGTGGTGTCTCTCTTCTTCCTTGCCTTACTTTCACTTGTCCATGTGAAAACACACACACAAACACAGAGTGGAGCGACTACATTAAAGTACTAAAGTCCTACTGTTCAGAATGGGAAGTTGAAAATTTCAGGTTTTTCCTTTACATATTGAATTACTTGTAATATTTTTCACTTGTGATTTTGGACGAGTTTCTTCTTCCTGATTCTCTTTTCAAATGATATGCCTTCTGCTCATTCACCTCCTGGTAGGTACTTTTTTCTTGTACTCTTATTAAATAATGTATGTTGCATCTGCCTACATTGTTTAGGTATTTTCTTTTTTCTTCCTTGAGCAGATAAAACTTAATCTAAATGTTGCATTCCAAAAGTTTGAGAAGTTGTCGTAAAAGTTGCACTTTTAAAATAGGGGATCACGTAATGCCTTTAAGTTGTTATGAAGATCGTTTCAGAACATATACCTTAGGAAATATGGTGGTTGCCAGAGTCTGATAATCTGTAGAAATTTGACATTGCATTTGTGTAACTTGGTGTGTAACAGGAAAACTAGGCCTAGGAATGTATTTTAAGGAATGCACTTCTTGAAGGATGCATATCATACAAGAGGGACAACAGTAGCTAACGTGACAGAAGATTATATGGATCAGTAAAAATGTATCAACACTTCGACTGTCATTACTGCATTCTGTACTTTGCTAGCTTCCTGTGGAAAGATAAAGTATATAGTACAAAGTGTACTGAATTTTTTAGTGCACTGACTGTAGTGGGAGCGTTGAGAGATGATGGGCTGGGGATGTACATACAAGACAGTCCTGTAATAAGAATGGCTCCTTATAGCTTTTGGATTGTCATATTTACTTTATTAGTATTCTAATTTGAAATACACAAGTGCCAGAAAAGCAAACAGCTGTTAGATGCTCTTTGTTCTTGAATTCTGTTTGTAGTCATTAAAAAGAGAACAATCTTGCAAGCTTTACACTTTTTCCATATGCTACGTAGGCTGCCTCCGTGTTGTTTTTTTCACCGTGGTGGTGGTGGTATCTCAGTACTTCTGGTTGACAAAGTATTTCCAGTGTAGTAGTCTGTTAGCTATTTGGCTGCCATTAAAATTCTCTCTTCTGAAATTCCTTCTTAGTTTTTTTTCCAGATCTTGAGAGCTTTTCAGGGGGCAGGATCATGACAAAACATGGTTGGTAATAGAGGTAGCAGAAGAAGATGATTCTGTTGCCAGTAACACTGTGGCTTCTTTAGAATTCTAATCCATATTTTGTAGCGTGGCTTAGTAGCCCTCTGTAAGGACTAATATTTATAACTTGCATTTCTAGATCCCTTGAAGCACCTCATAAATGCTATTTAAATTTTTCATAATACCTGCATCACTGAACTTTCCAGCGCTTTCATTGAGGATACCGAGGCTCTCTAAGGTTATGGTGGTAGGAAAGTTAGAACTGTGATTCTGAATCATTCCTTAGCTTACTGTAGCATATCTCATAATATTTTTGTGTCCAAAGCCAATTTACTTAAAGCCAAGTAAACTGGTAGGCTTTGGAAGGAAGATAGTTATGTTTATGAAGTTTGTCATCTTTCACTTCGTATCTGCAGAAGTTGGATGGACCTTTTAGGCATACTTAGCTAAGATTATTTGTTCTTGATGTAGTTACTTCTTAACTTCCTTCTCTTATGTGTGAATGGGTTATTGTTTGTTTACTGCCCATCATCACTAAGAAGCTGTTGCCTAAATCTTTTGACAGAGTGGCTATTTAATTTTAAAATAGGTGAGAATTTCAAATTCATGATTCCTCCAAAAGATAAAGGTTTGCTGAATGTCTGCTGTCGCATCACCTGTTAAGATAGCTACATAAAAGTTGGCTATAATTCTTCCTTCCCCTGTCTTTTTCTTGTGCTGCATACACCTCTGCTAGAAGAAGCATGGGCTGCTAAGAGAGGAATGTGTCAGCAGAGTCAGACTCTAGGGTCAAGTAAAAGAGAGGGATTAGAATGTTCTGCCTGCATTAAGCTTGTTGATATGGTTGGTGACTGCTGGCAGATCTGTAAAGAGAACTGAATGTCTCTGTCTCCCTCCTTGCCACCTAGTTTTTTTGCAGGCATCCACTAAATGTATTACCTGACCTCATGGAGCCTAAGGTTCCGTGCCAGATACGGGCCAAGCATACTATTTCTGGCTACCTTGTTCTGGTAAAGGCTGCTATTCTTGGTATGAGCCAGGGGCTCTTACACTGATTCATGAATGGATACAGAGAACTGTTATCTCTAGCACATAAATTCATTATAACTATTAAACTGGGCTGAAATTGAACCTGTTGACCTGGAAGTGAATGGCTCCATAACATTTCATTAATCCTTTGAGATGTTTAATTCCTGCTAATTTGATATTTCAGATACGATCTTCTCTACAGATATAATGGCTTAATTAGTATACATTACATGATGTCTCTTCACAGTACAGCGTGTTCAGTATTTATCCACTAGGAAAGTAATTCAGTAGAGCTCAATTATAATACATTGACTACAGCATAACTGTTGAAAAGGAAATGCACAATATTCATTATATTTTAAGCATAGATATTTTTCAAGCAATCTTTTATAATTTGTTGATATCCATCACCTACTAAAAATGGTGTTTCTAACACCTACTAAAAATGGTGTTTCTAAATCTTTTGTGACATTCTACAGTATATTTCAATTAAAAATGTGATTCTGACAATACTGGATTAATTAGCAAATCATAATCAATGTACGGTGAGACAACAGCTGATAGAAACCTGACGTGTAACTTGGTCACCTGTATAATGACTTTAGTGCACTCTCTCTTTTTGTTGGAGATGAGTATTCTTTTTTTTTGTTTTATGGTTGTCTTCTCCATTTTAATTTGATAAAAACTCTACCAGCAGACAGCACTTTTGGGTGATAGATCGCAAAATCCACACTAAACACATTTATTTTGTAGAATTCAGCTTGCCAGTCTTTTAGCTGAAGACAACTGTTTCAGAACACACAACTACAGACAGTCTGGAGCAGCAGTTCCAGTTCAAACTGCACACAAATAAATGATAAGAGGTGGTAGTTTTCTACTTCATGAGTGGTGTCATGGTCAAGGCCCTCCTGTTTCCCTTAGGCTCTTATGCTGAACTTTTCTGCACGATCCTATGTAGAAAACTCACCCGAAGCCACAAAAGTAGGGCTAGTGCAAGTCAGTGTGAAAAAAAGAGTGTAAGGTGGTACATACATCAGTAACAGAAGTTGCTGAAAATTCTAAATGTTATGAACTTATAGGAAGCTCCAAATTTCTAGTGCAGATTTCCTTACAGACTCTTCATATTGTCCAAGAGCACTCAATCTTTTCAAGTCATTTAGGTTAACCAGAGGGCCACAGAGAATGAAAACCTCTGCTGGAAAATTGGTAGTTTTCTCTCTTTCCTTCCTTCCTTCCTCTTTCCTTCCTTCCTTCCTTCCT